>NC_091300.1:56180902-56233670 GCF_038502225.1 Cherax quadricarinatus | reverse complement strand
GAAGGCGCAGCAGAAGGCGCGGGCGGGGGTCGCTAAGGGCGCGGGCGGCGCGCGGGCGGGGCGGGGGCGCGCGGGGCGGGCGCGCGGGCGGGCGCGCGGGCGCGGCGCGACGGCGGGGTCGCGAAGGGGGGGGGGTCGTGGGCGGGGGTATTGGTTGGGGGGGTCAAGGGTGAGGTAGTCTCGAGGGCGAGGTCATGGTCAAAACCGGAAGTAACACCTAGGTGTGAAAAGGTGACCCTCCAGCTGCTGGTCCTAGACCGGAAGGGTGCGCTCAGTGGAAGGCCTAAACCGGAAGGGTGCGCTCAGTGGAAGGCCCAAACCGGAAGGGTGCGCTCAGTGGAAGGCCCAAACCGGAAGGGTGCGCTCAGTGGAAGGCCCAAACCGGAAGGGTGCGCTCAGTGGAAGGCCCAAACCGGAAGGGTGCGCTCAGTGGAAATTTTCACTACTTACATATATATATATATATACATATATATATATATATACATATATATACATATATATATATATATATATATACATATATATATATATATATATGCAATAAGATCACAGTAAACAGGTGATTTCAGAATATGCAAAACAACCACTCTGAAAGAATAGAGAAGTAGTGAGTAGTCACGAAAGCGCTTGGAATTTCTCTATTCTTTCAGAGTGGTTGTTTTGCATATATATATATATATATATATATATATATATATATATATATATATATATATATATATATATATATATATAGTATATATATATATATACTATATATATTTATATATATATATATATATATATATACATTCCCCAGAGAGAAATTAGGTCTAATAATAACGATCCCAAATGGGTTAACAGGAGGCTAGAGCATCTATTAGGGGAGAAAAATGGAATTTATAGGCTTGAAAGAGAAGTAAAAAAAGGGGATTAGAAAGGCTGAACGTGACTACGAAATTAGAGTTGCTAATGAATTAAAGACCAATCCAAAGGGCTTCTTTCAAGTGTATAGGACGAAGGTGAAGGAAAAAGTAGGACCTCTGAAAATTGGGAATGGACAGCTGACGGTTAACGAACTGGAAATGTGTTCCTTATTTAATGACTATTTTTGGTCAGGTTTTACACAGGAAGACATAAATAAGATTCCAGAAATTAACAATTAATCAGTTCGTGATGAATTCAGATTAACTAATATTACCGTCACGAGGGACATGGTTATCGAACAGATAGACAAACTGAAGCAAAATAAGTTCTCGGGGCCCGACGAGTTGTTTTCCAGGGTGCTTAAGGAATGCAAGATGGAACTTAGTCAGCCATTAACGAGTGTGTTTAATGCGTTCATTCTTACTGGTGTTGTGCCAGAGTTGTGGAAGCTGGCTAATGTAGTTCCTATATTCAAATCAGGGGATAAGTCCGTTCCTTCAAATTACCGTCCAATAAGCCTGACATCTATAGTGGGCAAGTTATTAGAATCAATTATAGCTGACATTATTAGATGTCACCTTGAAGAGCATAATTTGATTAATGAATCTCAGCGTGGGTTCATGAGAGATCATTCCTGCCTGACAAATTTACTGACGTTCTGCAATACAACATTTGAGGCAGTAAACAGTGATAGAGAATATGATATTGTTTATTTGGATTTTAGCAAAGCCTTCGATCGAGTACCTCGCAAGAGACTCTTACGAAAAGTGGCAGCTCATGGTATAGGAGGTAAAGTTCTAGCATGGATAGTGGCATGGTTTACCAATAGAAAGCAGAGAGTTTCGATTAATGGGGTCAAATCTGAATGTGGATTAGTCATTAGTGGCGTTCCACAAGGATCAGTTTTAGGCCCTCTCTTGTTCATAATTTACATTAATGGCCTTGATGAAGGGATTATGAGTGACATGAGCAAATTTGCTGATGATACAAAGATAGGCCGTATGATTCATTCTGAAGAGGATAACAATGAACTCCAGGAGGATTTGGACAAATTAATGTCTTGGTCTGAAAAATGACAGATGAAGTTCAATGTGGATAAGTATAAGTCTTTGGTAATGAAAATAACCCTCGAAGCTATAAACTAGGTGAAGTAGAGCTTATGTATATATGTATATATATATATATATATATATATATATATATATATATATATATATATATATATATATATATATATATATATATATATATATATATATATGTATGTATGTAATATATATATATATATATATATATATATATATATATATATATATATATATATATATATATATATATATATATTACATACATACATATATATATATATATATATATATATATATATATATATATATATATATATATATATATATATATATATATATATATATATATATATATATATATATATATATATATATATATATACATGTGTGAGCCAGTTCGTTCGTTTGTATGTGCTGGACCAATCTTTTCCTGATAATCTACAAAATTTTACATTCTATCCGTGTTAGCGACACTGGTCTGTAGTTTGGTGCTGCATATCTGTACATTTTTTTTTTAAATTGTAATACGTTTGCTGTCTTCAACACCCGACGCAGTTGCCCTGTTTCGATAGATTTATTGAAGAATGTTGTTAACAATATACTTAGTACATGTGGTCCAGATGTTATCTGGACCAATCACATTCTAGGTATCTAGTTCAGATAACAATTTCTTCACCTCACAGTCAGTTGTATGCACTTGCTGGTGCACCCTACCATCTCGGTTTGCTGGAATATCTCCCTTAACTTCCTGTTTGCTCCCTGTGAGCTCTCCTCCTCCTTCAGCGTGATTACATTGTCATTGATTGTTGTTTTCCTCTTGATGTGGCTGTAAGACAACTTTGGATAAAATTTTGCTATGTTGCTCCTATCATACCTTTGTCTTGACCACCCACTATTCAGTGGTTCTTGATATCTGCTGAAGGCACATTCCATTAAGAAAAAGAAAGAGTGAACTCCGTGTTCATCAAGAACTGCAAGAAGTCCCTGTCACATGCCTTCAGCATTCTATGGAGAGGGAGCATGGACACAGGGATCGTCCCACACTCACTAAAAACATCAGACATAGCCCCACTCTACAAAAGTGGCAGGAAAACAATTACAAAGAACTACAGACCTATAGCACTAACATCTCATATCATGAAAATCTTTCAGAGGGTTCTAAGAAGCAAGATTGCCAACCACCTAGATACCCATCAATTACACAACCTAGGGCAATGCGGGTTTAGAGCAGGTTGCCCTGCCTGTCCCAGCTACTGGACCACTATGACAAGGTCCTGAATGCTGTAGAGGATAAACAAAATGCAGATGTAGTATACACAGACTTTGCAAAAGACTTCAACAAGTGTGACCACGGTGTAATAACACAAAATGCGTGATAAAGGTATAAGAGGAAAGGTTGGTAGATGGATCTACAACTTACTAACAAACAGAACACAAAGGGAAAGTCTGAGGCAGCTATGGTGAAAAGCTCTGTTCCACAGGGAACAGTACTCGCTCCCATCCTATTCCTATTCCTCATATCTGACACAGACAGAGATGTAAGCCATAGCTCCGTGTCTTCCTTTGCAGATGATACCCAAATTGCCATGACAGTATCCTCCATCGAAGACACTGCAAGATTCCAAGTGGACATCAACAAATCTTCAAATGGGCCACTAAAAACAATATAAAGTTCAATGAAGAGAAATTTCAACTACTCAGATATGGTGTCAGGGATTACAATAAATTCTAACCATACAATAGAGCGAAAAAGTAATGTGAAGGACCTGGGAGTGATAATGTCAGAGGATCTCACATTCAAAGACCACAACAATGCACCTACTGCATCTGCTAGAAAAATGATAGGATGGATAATGAGAACCTTCAAAACTAGGGATGCCAAGCCCATGATGATTCTTTTCAAATTGCTTGTTCTCTCCAGGCTGGAATTCTGCTGTACATTAACTGCCCCCTTCAAGGCTGGCAAAATTGCTGACCTGGAGAGTGTACAAAGAACTTTCACGGCACACGTAAGTACAATAGAGCACCTAAATTACTGGGAATGGTTGAAGTCCCTTGATTTGTATTCCCTGGAATGCAGGTGAGAGAGATACATGATAATATACACTTGGAAAATCCTAAAGGGATTAGTACCAAACTTGCACATGAAAATCACTCCCTATGAAAGCAAAAGACTCGGCAGGAGATGCAAGATTCCCCTAATGAAAAGCAGGGTGCCACGAGTACATTGAGACAACACAATAAGTGTCAGGGGCCCAAGACTGTTCAATTGCCTCCCAGCATACATAAGGGGGATTACCAACAGACCCCTGGCTGTCTTCAAGAAGGCACTGGACAGGTACCTCAAGTCAGTACCTGACCTGCCAGCTCTGTTTCGCATGTCAGTTTGCGTGTGGCCAGCAGTAACATCCTGGTTGATCAGACCCTGATCTACCACGAGGCCTGGTCTCAGACTGGGCTGTGGGGGCATTGACCCCCAAAACCCTCTCCAGGTATACTCCCGGATCCCTTCAGCCATATCATTGTAACTAAAGGGTCGTCCAGTACTTGTCGACGGGACTGGTAAGGCTCAGAGATGTGTCTCACTGCAAGCAAGGCCATGAGGTTGCCAGAGTAGCTCCGTGTTAACACCAGAGTTCCCATCATCCACACCACCAACACCACACGTTCCCACCACCAGTACGAGGGCACCGTCATATCTGCAGTTGTTATTAGAATATTATCATTACATTCATATTAAAGTGCTTAACCTGAGAGAGTCATACAACACCTGGAGAGGCAATCAGGTTTGATTCAATAATGGCAGAGGATAACTCGACTTTTTTGCTGCATTAGCCTATTACCAGCATTAAAAGGAATAAATAATTCTTGGAGAATAAGAACGATAACGGCATTGTGCTTTTAGTGCAACTTAAGCAAAAAATCTACATGAGAACAATATTGCACTCATACTGACCGTTAATGCAACTCTTATAGTGATTAAATGCAGTTCGATGTACTGTGCTTTGAAGGTTACCAGAAGAACTTCTTGCCAATACCGAGAAAATCTATCAACATAGAAAAGACAACAATTTTCATAATTTAAATCCCCCCGGTAAACTGGACCATCAGTATGACATAAGCTGATGACAAGCTGGTTGAAAGAATATATTATGGCTATGTTTTAAATATCTTTTCTCACTTGCCATGTACAGGTGAGAAAAGATTTCCCATTGCCTTACCAAGTTTTTGAATGTAAAACTCGCCATTAAACACGAACTTTGCTTCAACCATTTCTTTATTGTATTAAATAGTCTAGTACTTCTTCAGTCATAGAATTAGCAGGAAGTGGAACAATTTGGAGAGCTATTTAGTGGAGGAGAGAATAGACCTAGTAGCTACCAGTGCAGAGGCCGGGCCAGGAGCTACGACTCGACCCCTGCAACCACAGATAGGTGAAACAGTTGAGTACTCACACACACACACACACAAAGCAAGTTTTTCCTATTCGGCACGACACACATATATATATGTAAATAGGTAAAACATAGTTTAAATAACGTTGCTCTTCTTACCAAATAAGACAAGCAAAAATCTGTGTAGGCAACAATTTCGAAAAAATCATTCTGAATCTAACGAAAAAAATATTTCATTGTGTTTTTTAATTACTAAATTATTGTAAACGCATCTAAAACATATTTAGTTATTTTGGGTTAAATTAAATTGCACTTGTTATAATAAGGGTAGGTAAGTTTACTTAGGTTTTTTTGGCACAAAATTATTAATTTTTACACTAACATAAATGAAAAATAAATATTTGTTAAAATGTTAGTGCTAATTGACCAGTTTTACCAATTCAGCATGCCAGATGTATTCATATATTTCTCCTGTATATATATATTTCTCCTGTTGCTTCGCTTGCAAAATTGCACAGCTTCTGATGAGGCACTGAGAAGCGTGAAAGTACTTGAGCTAAAGAAATATATATATATATATATATATATATATATATATATATATATATATATATATATATATATATATATATATATATATATACATATATATATATATATATATATATATATATATATATATATATATATATATATATATATATATATATATATATATATATATATATATTATTTTTTATGATCACACTGGCCGATTCCCACCAAGGCAGGGTGGCCCGAAAAAGAAAAACTTTCACCATCATTCACTCCATCGCTGTCTTGCCAGAAGGGTGCTTTACACTACAGTTTTTAAACTGCAACATTAACACCCCTCCTTCAGAGTGCAGGCACTGTACTTCCCATCTCCAGGACTCAAGTCCGGCCTGCCGGTTTCCCTGAACCCCTTCATAAATGTTACTTTGCTCACACTCCAACAGCATGTCAAGTATTAAATACCATTTGTCTCCATTCACTCCTATCAAACACGTTCACGCATGCCTGCTGGAAGTCCAAGCCCCTCGCACACAAAACCTCCTTTACCCCCTCCCTCCAACCTTTCCTAGGCCGACCCCTACCCCGCCTTCCTTCCACTACAGACTGATACACTCTTGAAGTCATTCTGTTTCGCTCCATTCTCTCTACATGTCCGAACCACCTCAACAACCCTCCCTCAGCCCTCTGGACAACAGTTTTGGTAATCCCGCACCTCCTCCTAACTTCCAAACTACGAATTCTCTGCATTATATTCACACCACACATTGCCCTCAGACATGACATCTCCACTGCCTCCAGCCTTCTCCTCGCTGCAACATTCATCACCCATGCTTCACACCCATATAAGAGCGTTGGTAAAACTATACTCTCATACATTCCCCTCTTTGCCTCCAAGGACAAAGTTCTTTGTCTCCACAGACTCCTAAGTGCACCACTCACCCTTTTCCCCTCATCAATTCTATGATTCACCTCATCTTTCATAGACCCATCCGCTGACACGTCCACTCCCAAATATCTAAATACATTCACCTCCTCCATACTCTCTCTCTCCAATCTGATATTCAATCTTTCATCACCTAATCTTTTTGTTATCCTCATAACCTTACTCATTCCTGTATTCACTTTTAATTTTCTTCTTTTGCACATCCTACCAAATTCATCCACCAATCTCTGCAACTTCTCTTCAGAATCTCCCAAGAGCACAGTGTCATCAGCAAAGAGCAACTGTGACAACTCCCACTTTATGTGTGATTCTTTATCTTTTATCTCCACGCCTCTAGCCAAGACCCTCGCATTTACTTCTCTTACAACCCCATCTATAAATATATTAAACAACCACGGTGACATCACACATCCTTGTCTAAGGCCTACTTTTACTGGGAAATAATTTCCCTCTTTCCTACATACTCTAACTTGAGCCTCACTATCCTCGTAAAAACTCTTCACTGCTTTCAGTAACCTACCTCCTACACCATACACCTGCAACATCTTCCACATTGCCCCCCTATCCACCCTGTCATACGCCTTTTCCAAATCCATAAATGCCACAAAGACCTCTTTAGCCTTATTTAAATACAGTTCACTTATATGTTTCACTGTAAACACCTGGTCCACACACCCCCTACCTTTCCTAAAGCCTCCTTGTTCTTCTGCTATCCTATTCTCCGTCTTACTCTTAATTCTTTCAATAATAACTCTACCATACACTTTACCAGGTATACTCAACAGACTTATCCCCCAATAATTTTTGCACTCTCTTTTGTCCCCTTTGCCTTTATACAAAGGAACTATGCATGCTCTCTGCCAATCCCTAGGTACCTTACCCTCTTCCATACATTTATTAAATAATTGCACCAACCACTCCAAAACTATATCCCCACCTGCTTTTAACATTTCTATCTTTATCCCATCAATCCCGGCTGCCTTACCCCCTTTCATTTTACCTACTGCCTCACGAACTTCCCCCACACTCACAACTGGCTCTTCCTCACTCCTACAAGATGTTATTCCTCCTTGCCCCATACACGAAATCACAGCTTCCCTATCTTCATCAACATTTAACAATTACTCAAAATATTCCCTCCATCTTCCCAATACCTCTAACTCTCCATTTAATAACTCTCCTCTCTTATTTTTAACTGACAAATCCATTTGTTCTCTAGGCTTTCTTAACTTGTTAATCTCACTCCAAAACTTTTTCTTATTTTCAACAAAATTTATTGATAACATCTCATCCACTCTCTCATTTGCTCTCTTTTTACATTGCTTCACCACTCTCTTAACCTCTTTCTTTCCGTATACTCTTCCCTCCTTGTATCACTTCTATATACATACATATATATATATATATATATATATATATATATATATATATATATATATATGTATACATATATATATATATATATATATATATATATATATATATATATATATATATATATATATATATATATATATATATACGTATATATATATATATATATATATATATATATATATATATATATATATATATATATATATATATATATATATATATATACATATATGGATATATATATATATATATATATATATATATATGTATATATATATATATATATATATATATATATATATATATATATATATATATATATATATATATATATATATATATATATATATTTATTTTTTTATTTTATTATCACACCGGCCGATTCCCACCAAGGCAGGGTGGCCCGAAAAAGAAAAACTTTCACCATCATTCACTCCATCACTGTCTTGCCAGAAGGGTGCTTTACACTACAGTTTTTAAACTGCAACATTAACACCCCTCCTTCAGAGTGCAGGCACTGTACTTCCCATCTCCAGGACTCAAGTCCGGCCTGCCGGTTTCCCTGAATCCCTTCATAAATGTTACTTTGCTCACACTCCAACAGCACGTCAAGTATATATATATATATATATATATATATATATATATATATATATATATATATATATATATATATATATATATATATATATATATATATATATATATATATATATTTATATATATATATATATATATATATGTATATATATATATATACATATATATATATATATATATATATATATATATATATATATATATATATATATATATATATATATACATATATGGATATATATATATATATATATATATATATATATATATATATATATATATATATATATATATATATATATATATATATATGTATATATATATATAATATATATATATATATATATATATATATATATATATATATATATATATATATATATATATATGTATATATATATATAATATATATATATATATATATATATATATATATATATATATATATATATATATATATATATATATATATATATATATATATATATATATATATATATATATATATATATATATATATATATATATATATATATATATATATATATATATATATATATGCAAATATCGCAAACCAAGCGATACAGGATGCAAAACAACCATTGGGTTAGTAGAATGATAGCTCTAGGCGTTAAGTGCTGCAACCAACACATCGTCAGGAGCTTGCGAAATTGCAGTAAAAAGGAGGATGTCTGAACTAATATGTTCCAAGAGGATGTATTCACTGGAGTGAGGGAGGGAGAGAGAGAAGGGAACAGAAAGTACCCTCAGGCTTCTATTGTAATAGTAGCCTAAACGAAAGTAATGTGGCAGTAATAAAAATTCCGTCATATTCCCCTATGATATAAGTAATTTTACGTACGCAATTATATTGTCAGTGATATAGAAGTCACTTCGGCAGGTCCATTTAAAGGGACGAGAAATTGGGAACATGTAAAGGACAATGGGGCTCATTAAAATAAACTCATTTAAAGAGGTAAGCATCTGTAATTACAAGGAAGACAGCTAGTTATTCATCCCACACGATTCTGAGGCAAACTCTGGTTTAACATTCAGAAACTGCAGGAAAAATAGGCCCTAATTCTTAGGTGTCGCACTACATTTAAGACAATTTAATGCATTCGTATAAGAGCCCAATTTTTGAATGCGTATTATTGCCTTAACTAAAAATGCATCTAATTTGAACAACCCGTCACTGATATTGTATAATGAATCCTTAGCATGTTTAATAGTTGCCGATTCTACGATATTCCATTCAAGCTATAAGAAACAAGGGAAGATGACTTTTGCTTCTTGCTAATTTGCTGGTTATTACAAGCTATAATATGGTTGAAAATTCGCGTATAACAGGAAAGGTACAGCAATAGACCAGAGAATACCTGACAGAAAGGCAGCAGAGAGTCAGGGTATGTGACAAGATGTCAGAGTGGGCGCCTGTGACGAGAGGGTTCCACAGAGGTCAGCCCTAGGGCCTGTGCTGTTTCTGTCATGTATGAATGACATGATGGAAGGAATAGACTTAGACGATGTAAAGTTAATGCAGATAATTCAATCAGAGGAGGACCAGGCAGGGCTACGAAGGGATCTGGACAGGCTACAGGCCTCATCCATCAAATTGCTCCTGGATTTCAACCCCACCAAGTGCAAAGTCATGAAGATCAAGAAAAGGCAAAGAAGACCGCAGACAGAATACAGTCTAGTGGGCCAAAGAAAAAGGATCATGGGGTGAGTATAACACTGAATACATCTCCTGAGGCACACATCAACCAAATAACTACTGAGGCATGTGGGCGACTAACAAACCTAAGAATAGCATTCCGACATCTCAGTACATCAGTTCCCTGTTGGAATATGCAGCACCAGTGTGGAAACCTCGCCTGGCCAAGCACATCAGGAAATTAGAGAAAGTTCAAAGGCTTTCAACGAGACTAGTCCCAAAGATAAGGGGTATGTCCTACGAGGAGAGGTTAAGGGAAATCGACCTGACGACACAGGAGGACAGGAGAGACAGGGGGACATGATAACAACATAAAATACTGAGAGGAATCACAAGGTGGACAGTGACAAGAAGTTTCAGAGATGAGACACAAACGAGGGTTCACAATTAGAAGTTGAAGACTCAGATGAGTCATAGGAAGGATAGGAAGTATTTCTTCAGTCACAGAGTTGTCAGGAAGTGAAATAGTTTAGATATGGAGATGGCAGAGGCGGCATCCATACATAACATTAAAAAGAGGTATGATAAAGCTCACAGAGCAAGGGAGAGTGACCTAGTAGTGACCATTGAAGAGGAGGGGCCTGGAGTTAAAAATCTATCCATGTACACACACACACACACACACACACACACACACACACACACACACACACACAGCTTATTGCTAAAATGTAGGAGAGGATGGATGCAGAGAGCAAGATGTGGAAAGAAGTTGGAACCACAAGCCAAAACTACAGAGGCCAGGATTCAGAGCCAAGAGGATGAAATGAAAATACTGAAGCAGGATATACAGCCAAAGAACTCACAGGACATAACATCAGGAGCAGGTACACCAATATTCATCTAGGGGACCAAAGAAAAGGAAGGAATTAAATATTATGAAGAGACCCTATCAGGCTACCAGAAGGTCCAGGAAATATTGAGGAGTGAAAGTGACATACTGATGGTCTCAGGGACAGCAGTATGTGAGGGGATTGTAGGTACAGGTGATTGGTCTCCTGAAGAGGAGCTATCAGGCCATCAAGAGATTCATGAAATGATAGAGGAAGCAGGAATGGTGATGCTTAAATCAGAGCCAGAAATATGGAGGAAAACCCAATGGGAAGAGGAAAGGGACAGGTTAATTTTTATTCATGGGTTTCAGTATGCTGAACGGAGGACATATGAAGAAAGACGACAGGGAGAGAAAATGGAGATTGAAAATATCATCAAATAAATAGAAGCTGAGGACGTGACCTAGATGATAAATTTAAAAAGAATAAGGGATACTCGAGGGCAAAAAATCATCTAGTCATTATCATTTTCAGTACTGAAAACAGGATCATGCAGCAGAAACAATGGCTAAAGAAAACAAATAAATATCAGTGGGTGTACCTAGAAGGCGACAGAATAAAAACAGAAAGACAGAAACTGAGAGAGAGAGGATACAAAGATGCAAGGGGAGAGAAAGAGAGACAAGGCTAGAAACAGGCAGGGTTACCCAGACCCAGGAGGAGCAGCAAGCACAATAACCTCCAGAACTTTACACAGAACACCACAACCAAACAAATTAACTTGAAACAAACCACTCTTCACACACACAGCCCTCACACCCTCCAGCATAAACCCCATCTACATAGAAACCACACACAGTATCGTGCCAGATTTTGCTTGCTCCCAGCCCCCATAAACCCCCAGAATAAAGTTTTAGGAAAGAAGCCAATGGCATGGTACACCAGTGCATACGAAATAACGAATAAGGGCAAGGAGTGGCACGAAAGAATCATGGGGGCATCCCCAGATATCATAACACTCAAGGAAACCAAGCTCATGGGAATGATAACAGACACGATCTTTCCACCTGGATATCAGATCCAGAGGGAAGATAGAATAAGCAGAGGGGATGGAGGAGCTGCACTACACATCCAAAATCAGTGGTGTTTCGAGGAGTTGGAAGGAACGGACAGAAGGGAAGCAAGGAACTACATAGAGGGAGAACTTCAGACTATGGATGCAATGGGTACACTTCAGACTATGGGTACAAAAACATCTTGAGAACAACAAAGGAATGATTGATGCACTAGCTGCGGTGGCCAGAAGAGCTCACATGGGAAGGGCAAAGTAACTATTGTGGGCTATTTCAATCACAAGGAGATTGCTTGGGAAAACCTGGAGTTACATGAGGGACGAGCAGAAGCAGACTGGGTCTTAAAACCTGCCGAGGCATACATCACCTATCAGATGAGCTCATTAACTGCTGAGGGTCAGAGCCGTGTTTTCACTGGTCAGCTAAGACATGTACCTTTTTCAGTACAATCTTTGTGCAGCAGATATGACTTCAGTTTTTCTGAATTTTTTTTCAGCATTTTCTTTACCCAGCCCAGTGGCCCACCAGACATTGCACAAATGCCCGTATGGCCAGTTCACCTCCGGGGACAAGAAACGTGGAGTGCTAAGGAAATGGAGGTGGTACTGGGATATCTCATGCATCAACATGTTAGGGACACTAACAGAGAGAAAGAGAGAGAGAGAAGATAAGCCAGCAAGGCTGGACCTCATACTCACCCTGAGTAGTTCAGAAGTTGAGGACATCACATATGAAAGGCCCCTCAGGCCTAGTGATCACGTGGTCCTAAGCTTCGAATACATTTTAGAGTTACAAGTGAAGAGTTATGCAGGACGAGTACGACAGGAGAAGCCAAACTACAAAAGAGGGGACAACACAACCTTGAAAAATTTCATGCATAAGGTTCGGAAGCCGAGAACTGGTGAGAAAATCTGTAAATGAAATGATGGAATAATTGACCACAAAATGCAAGGAAGCAGACTAGAAGTTCACATGCAAGGGCAACAGACACAATGGGTAGACCACAACGAGCCCTTGGTTTACCCAAAAGTGTAGAGAGGTTAAAATAAGTGTGCTAGAGAATGGAAAACTTATAGAAGACTTAGGATCCAGGGTAAAAAGGATAATAATCGAAGAGCCAGAATCGATTATGCATGGATAAGGAGAGGCCCAGCAACAATACAAAAATTACATAACATTGAAAGCCAAATCTTACCCAAAGCTGTTGTACAGCCACACCAGGAGGAAAACAACTGTCAAGGAACAGATGATCAGGTTGAGGAAGGAAGGAGGGCAGATCACAAGAAACGACTAAGTGTGTGAAGTGCTCAGTGCGAGATTTAAGGAAGTATTTACAGTGGAGACAGAAAGGACTCCAGCTAATCGGAAATGTAGGGTACAGCAATAAGTGCTGCACAAAATGCACACAACCGAGAAGGAGGTGAAGAGGCTGCTAATTAAACTAGATACCTCAAAGATGGTGGAATAGGAAAACATCTCTCCATGGGTCCTGAGAGAAGAAGCCGAGGCACTGTATGTAACACTAACAACACTCTTCTATACATCTATCGAAACAGGGCAACTACCTAAGGTAAAGAAGACAGCAAATGTAGTCCCGGTTTTTAAAAAAAGAGACAGGCAGGCAACATTAAACTACAGACTAGTATCACTGACTTGTATAGTATGCAAAAGTCCTTGAGAAGCTTATCAGGATAAGAGTGGAGGAGCAACTAGAAAGGAATTAGCTTATACACGATAACAAGCACGGTTTCAGAGGAGGGAAATCCTATTTTACAAACCTTTAGCAGTTTTACGACAAGGTGACAGAAATAAGACAGGAGAGACAGCGAGGTGGGCAGACTGTTTTTTTTTTTTTGGGGGGATTGTAAGAAGGCTTTTGACACAGTTCTACACAATAGATTAGTGCATAAGCTAGAGGGGTAGGCAGTAATAACAGGAAAGGCACTGCAGTGGATCAGAGAATTCCTTACAAGAAAGAAACATAAGAACATAAGAATGAACATAAGAACTGGCCCATGTGGAGCAGCTCCATGTTCCCCCCCCCGGATTAGCCAATGACCCACCCAGTCTGGTCACCTCCACTCAAGGAAGGAGAACGGCACCAGATCCAGCAGCACAAGCTAGTCAGGTCCAACTCACACCCACCCACACCCACTCATGTATTTATCTAACCTATTTTTAAAACTACACAATGTTTTAGCCTGAATAACTGTACTCGGGTGTTTGTTCCACTCATCCACAACTCTATTACCAAACCAGTGCTTTCCAATATCCTTTCTGAATCTGAAATTTCCCAACTTGAAACCATTGCTGCGAGTCTTGTCTTGGCTGGAAATTTTCAGCACGCTATTTACATCCCCTTTATTTATTCCTGTTTTCCAGTTATACACCTCGATCATATCCCCCATAATTCTACGCCTTTCGAGAGAGTGCAGGTTCATGGCCCTCAGCCTATCCTCATAGGGAAGATGTCTGATACATAGGATCATCTTTGTCATCCTACTCTGTACGTTTTCCAGAGCATTTATATCCATTCCGCAATACGGTGACCAGAACTGAGCAGCATAGTCTAAATGAGGCCTAACCAAGGATATACAGAGTTGAAGAACAACCTGAGGATTTCTATTATTTATACTTCTAGATATGAAACCAAGAATTCTGTTAGCTTTATTGCGAGCAATAATACGCTGTTGTCTTGGTTTTAGATCACTGCTAACCAGAACTCCTAAATCCTTTTCGCAATCAGTAGTATTAAGATCTACATTATTTAGTTTATATGTGGCATTGTTACTTACCTGTCCAACATTTAGAACTTCGCATTTGTCAATATTAAACTACATCTGCCACTTCTCCGACCATTGCATCAGTCTATTCAAATCATCCTGGAGTGCTCTCGTGTCCTCATTAGAATGAATTGGACGGCCTATTTTCGTGTCATCAGCAAATTTGCTTATGTTGTTATGTATTCCCCCATCTATGTCGTTTATGTAAATTGTGAACAACAACGGGCCCAACACTGACCCCTGAGGAACACCGCTTGTGACGTGCCCCCATTCTGATTTCTCCCCATTTATGCAAACTCTCTGCTGCCTATTTGTCAGCCATGCCTCTACCCAGGAAAAAATTTCTCCTATTCCGTGTGCCTTAAGTTTCCTCAATAGCCACTGGTGTGGAACTCTATCGAAAGCCTTACTGAAGTCCATATACACAATATCATATTCATTACCATGATCTACCTCCTCAAACACCTTAGTGAAAAAAGTTAGTAAATTCGTAAGACAGGAACGCCCCTTTGTAAAACCGTGTTGGGATTCATTAATCAATCTGTGCCTATCAAGATGGCTACGAATTGCTTCGGCAATTATTGATTCCATAAATTTTCCCACTATGGAGGTAAGGCTTATTGGTCTATAGTTCGAAGCCAAGGACCTGTCACCTGCCTTGTAAATAGGTATTACATTTGCCGTTTTCCACTTATCAGGCACTATGCCAGTTTATAGTGATATGTTAAAAAGATTAGCCGAAGGTATGCTAAGTTCCTCTTTACATTCCTTTAACACCCTAGCAAACAGTTCATCAGGCCCTGGTGATTTGTTAGGTTTTAGTTTCTCTATTTGTCTGAGGACCATGTCACTAGTTACCGCAATCGTTCATAGTTTATTATCATCCTGTTCTACATAATCTATTATTTCAAGAATATCGCTAGTATTTTCCAGGGTGAAAACTGAAAGGTAGTAGGTATTGAGAATTTCACACATATCCTTATCACTGTGAGTGATCTGACCAGAGTTACCCTTAAGTGGGCCAATCTTGTCCCTAATCTTACTTTTGTATACCTGAAAGAACCTTTTTGGGTTAGTCTTTGAATCCCTTGCGACCTTAGCCACATAATCCCTTTTTGATTTTCTTATTCTTTTCTTTATTTCTCTCTTTAATTGAATATATTAATTTCTTAAATGCCCATCCCATTTTCTGATACGCCTATATATGCCTCTCTTTTGACCAATGAGATGTTTTAATCTATTGTTCATTCATTTGGGATCATTTTTGTTTGATCTAATTTCCTTACTCGGAACAAAAGTTGTCTGGGCAGCTAGAACTATGCTCTGAAAAACGTCATATTGGCAACCAAGATCACCTACCTGACCCATAGTCAGGACATCCCAATTTAGCCCACTCAGGTAATTTTTCAGTCCCATGAAGTCGGCCGAACGAAAATCTGGGGCAGAGATTTGATTGCAGTTATCTGGGTAATTCCATAATATATTGAAACTAAGTGATTTTGATCACTCTCCCCAAACTCATCATTAACCTCAAGATTATTAATTAGTGAATCTTTGTTGGCAAGAACCAAGTCAAGCAGATTGTTTCCTCTAGTTGGTTCTGTTACAACCTGTTCTAAAAAGCAATCCTGAACCGTATCAAGAAAGTCACTAGACTCAAGGTTTCCTGTCATATTGTTCCAATCAATTTGTCTAAAGTTAAAATCTCCCATTATCACAACATTTTCATATCTAGATGCCTTATGAATTTCGTCCCATAACAGCTTACTGCACTCCCTATCAAGGTTTGGGGGCCTATAAATCACACCCAAAATTAATTTGTCACGTTCCTCGAGAAACTGTAGCCAAACCGATTCTGTGTTCGATGTTTCTAATCTTATATCATGTCTAAGACAAGAATTTAAATTATCTCTGACATACATCGCCACACCACCACCCTTCCTGTTGACCCTATCAGTGTGGAATAGTTTATAACCCTTTATGTTGCATTCAGAAGGCATTTCTCTATCTTTCAGGTTGAACCAGGTCTCTGTTATACCAATAATATCTATATCACCTACACTTGCAAGTAATCTTAGCTCATCTATCTTATTTCTTAGACTCCTACTAATTGTATAGTAAACCTTAAGGGAGCTAGTCACTCGTTGCCCTCTACTATCTCTCTTTGTTTGTTGATCAATTGATTTGCCATTACTAGCAACTTTATTTTGAATATTGTCTTTTAAACATATCCCTGAGGTATCCCGGTAATAACTGCTGTTTTTAACCCTAATGCTGCAGTCTGATTGTTTCCCACAAACGCCCATACCTCTATAATCTATCAGTTTAAATTCCTAGACAAATCATCAATTACCCTCCCAATCGGATTGGCTAATGCAACCACTCCATCCCCAGAGAGACGAACCCATCCCATGCATACATATCACGTTTGCCAAAGAATAGGACACAGTTATCAATGAATGGGATTGAAAGTTCCTTGCAGTACCTGTCTAGCCAGCAATTTATACCAATTGCCCTAGATATCCATTCATTGCCCACTCCCTTTCTAGGCAAGATGCTACATATGACTGGGATCCCTCTCTTAGACCTAACTACTTCTATGGCTGACCTGTACTTATCCAGCAGCTCCTCTCTCCTGCCCTTCCCAATGTCATTACCCCCAGCACAAAAACAGATAATGGGCTTGTTCCCATTACCTGCCATAATATTGTCCAACCTGCTGACTATGTCACCAACACCAGCTCCTGGAAGGCACACTCTCTGCCTGACCTTTCTGTCTCTGTTACAAAATGCACGGTCCATATATCTTTCCTGAGAATCTCCTACTACTAAAATATTCTTACCTTGATTAACAGGGGAATCAGTGGTATCTTCAACCTCACTAACCACTGAAGTACACTCGTCTTGGAGAAGAGAGAATCGATTTCCTACCTTTACATCTTCTCTATGAACTCTCCTCATCGAGGAGAGTGTAAATGGCGAGGTGTCAGAGTGTGGGTGCCTGTTAGGAGTAGTGTTCCACAGAAGTGAGACAAAGGTGTCCCTGTGTGTAGACAATGTGAAGCTAATGAGAAGAATTCAAACGTTTGAGAACTATAATAGGTTCTGGACATGCTGCAAGCCTTGGCCAGCAAATTTCTCCTTGAGTCTAACTCCACTAAGTGGGGTTAGACTCAAGGATCTTAAGTATCATACCGAGAACAACTAATGAGGCACACATTAGCCAAATAACTGCTGAAGCATATGCACGCCTGGCAAACTTAATAATAGCGTTTCGATACCTTAGTAAGGAGTCTTTGAAGACACTGTGCACTGTGTACGTATGGCCCATATTGAAGTATGCAGCACCAGTATGGAACCCACACCTGGTCACATACGTCAGGAAATTAGAGAAAGTGCAAACGTTTCCTACAAGACTAGTTCTGAAGCTAAGGGATATGTCCAGCGAGGTGAGGTTAATTAAAGGAAATCAACCTGACGACACTTGAGGACAGGAGGGATATGGAAGGGGGACATGATAATGACAGATAAAATACTGAGAGGAATTGACAGGGAAGACCGGGACAGAATGTTTCAGAGATTGGACACAGGAACAAGGAGGGCACAAATGAATGCTGAAAACTGAGTTGAGTCACAGTGATGTTAGTATTTCTCCAGTCGTAGTATTGTGAGGAAGTGGAACAGTGTGAGGAGTGATGTAGGGGAGGCTCGAATCCACTTCCTGACAACTCTATGATTGGAGAAATACTTCCTAACATTCTTTTGACTCATTTGAGCCTTCAGTTTTCAAATGTGACCCTTTGTTGCTGTGTTCCATCTTTAGAACATCGTGTCCCTATTCTCCTTCCCAATTCTTGTAAGTATTTTATACGTCAACATCGTGCTCTTCCCTCGTCTCGCTCCTCTCCTCCAATATTGTCAGGTCGATTTCCCTTAGTTAGAGTGGTTGGTATTTTTGTTTAATAAATGTACGAGAGACGGGAAGATACCTAGTGATTGTCAGACAGCATGTAAGTTCCTTTATATAAAGGGAAGGGGAATAAAAGAGATTGTAAAAATTATAGAAGAATAAGTTTACTGAGTATACCAGGAAAAGTGAACTGTAGGGTTATTATTGAAAGAATTAGAGGTAAGACAAAATGTAGGATTGCGGATGAGCAAGGAGGTTTTAGAGTGGGTAGGGGATGTGTAGATCAAGTGTTAACATTGAAGCATATATGTGAACAGTATTTAGATAAAGGTAGGGAAGTTTCCATTGCATTTATGGATTTAGAAAAGGCATGTGATAGAGTGGATAGGGGAGCAATGTGGCAGATGTTGCAAGTATATGGAATAGGTGGTAACTTATTAAATGCTGTAAAGAGTTTTTATGAGGATAGTGAGGCTCAGATTGGGGTGTGTAGAAGAGAGGGAGATTACTTACCGGTAAAAGTAGGTTTTATAGAGGGAAGTGTAATGTCACCATGGTTGTATAATATATTTATGAATGGGGTTGTAAAAGAAGTAAATGCTAGGTTGTTCGGTTGAGGGGGTGGGATTATCTTATGGAGAATCAAATACAAAATGGGAATTGACACAGCTACTTTTTGCTGATGATACTGTGCTTATGGGAGATTCTAAACAAAAATTGCAAAGGTTAGTGGACGAGTGTTGGAGAGTATGTAAAGGTAGAAAGTTGAAAGTAAACATAGAAAAGAGTAAGGTGATGAGGGTGTCAAACAATTTAGATAAAGGAAAATTGGATATCAAATTGGGGAGGAGGAGTATGGAAGAAGTGAATGTTTTCAGATATTTGGGAGTTGACTTGTCAGCAGATGGATTTATGAAGGATGAGGTTAATCATAGAATTGATGAAGGAAAAAAGGTGAGTGGTGCATTGAGGTATATGTGGAGATAAATAACGTTATCTATGGAGGCAAAGAAGAGAATGTATGAAAGTATAGTGGTACCAACACTCTTATCTAGGTGTGAAGCTTGGGTTGTAAATGCTGCAGCGAGGAGACGGTTGGAGGCATTGGAGATGTCCTGTCTACGGGCAATGTGTGGTGTAAATATTATTCAGAAAATTCAGAGTGTGGAAATTAGGAGAAGGTGTGGAGTTAATAAAAGTATTAGTCAGAGGGCTGAAGAGGGGTTGTTGAGGTGGTTTGGTCATTTAGAGAGAATGGATCAAAGTAGAATGATATTGAGAGCGTATAAATCTGTAGGAGAAGGAAGGCAGGGTAGGGGCCATCCTCGACAAGGTTGTAAGGAGGGGGTAAAGGAGGTTTTGTGGGCTAGGGGCTTCGACTTCCAGCAAGCGTGCATGAGCATGTTAGATAGGAGTGGATGGAGACAAATGGTATTTTTGACCTGACGAGCTGTTGGAGTGTAAGGAGGTTAATATTTAGTGAAGGGATTCAGGGAAACTGGTTATTTTTATATAGCCGGACTTGAGTCCTGGAAATGGGAACTACAATGCCTGCACTTTAAAGGAGGGGTTTGGGATATTGGCAGTTTGGAGGGATATGTTGTGTATCTTTATACGTATTTGCTTCTAAACTGTTGTATTCTGAGCACCTCTGCAAAAACAGTGATTATGTGTGAGTGAGGTGAAAGTGTTGAGTGATGATGCAAGCATTTTCTTTTTGGGGATTTTCTTTCTTTTTTTTTGGGTCACCCTGCCTCGGTGGGAGAGGGCCGACTTGTTAATATATATATATATATATATATATATATATATATATATA
The DNA here is from genome assembly GCF_038502225.1 of Cherax quadricarinatus. NCBI lineage: Eukaryota > Metazoa > Arthropoda > Malacostraca > Decapoda > Parastacidae > Cherax > Cherax quadricarinatus. Next base: position 56,212,749 of record NC_091300.1, on the reverse strand, counting down.
TATATATATATATATATATATATATATATATATATATATGTATATATATATATATATATATACATACATATATATATATATATATATATATATATATATATATATATATATATATATATATATATATATATATATATATATATATATATATATATATATATATATATATATATATATATATATATATATATATATATATATATATATATATATATATATATATATATATATATATATATATATATATATATTGCATCTATATATATTGCAAAACAACCACGGGGAAAGTAGAATAATTGCTCTAGGTCTTTCATGTTGCAATCAACACATCATCAGGAGCTTGCAAAATTGCAGAAAAGAGGAGGAGTTCGAGCACTCCACCTCTTTTCTGAAATTTTGCAAGCACCTGATGATGTGTTGATTGCAACACATCATCAGGATCTATCATTCTACTCCCCCGTGGATGTTTTGCATATATATATATATATATATATATATATATATATATATATATATATATATATATATATATATATATATATATATATATATATATATATATATATATATATATATATATATATATAGTGAACTTCCAAGCGCTTTCGTGATTTCTCACATTAACATAAAACTATAAAAGTCTAAGATTAGCAGAAAGCATACAAGGGTTATGTGTTGGATATGTCTTTCCTCAGGATCTGATATCCAGCTGGAAAGACTGCATATCTTATCATCCCTCTAAGTTTTGTTTCTGTTATTGCTATGATGTCAGGGGATGCAGCAATGATTCGTTCTTATTACTCTTCACTCTTATTTGCTTTTCCATCTGCATTGGTGTACCGTACCTTCAGCTTCCTTTCCAGTACTGTATTTTGGGAGGTGGAAGAGGGTGGTGTAGGCTGCTGTGATTGTGAAATTAGTACTTAGGGGTGTTGGGGGCTATGAAGTGTGGTTTGTTTCTGGTTATTGTGTTTGTCTGAAAAAAAGTGACTGGGGTTGAGGGGTTTCTGTAATCATTTGTGTTTAATGTTTCCCGGAGGCGGAGCCTTCCTATCTGTCATTGCTTGTCATGTCTCTCTTTCCTTCCTCTGGATTCTTCTTACTCTCACTCTCAGTTGTTTCCTGTCATTTCATGTTCTGTCTCGATTGAGGTACACTTGTTGATAATCTGGTGAGTCCTTTAATTAACAGTGGCTTCTGTTGTAGTATCCTGTTCTATACCACTTCTGTCTTGAATGACAATTTGATTGGTCGATTTTTTCCCTTTGAAAATTTTCTGAGACATATCCTTCTCTCCTGTTAATGCAATGATGCTCTTTATTTCTTCTTCCTCCCAATGCTTTCTTTCATCATAGGTGATTCCTTCAGCCTGCTGAAGCTCATGAATAATTATTGACCTCTCCCTGTCTTCTTCCCATTTCTTTTCCTCCATATCTCTGGATCTGATTTAAGCATCTCCTTTGTTGTCTGCCTTATCATCTCTTGGGCACCCTGATGGCCTGATATTACTTCTACAAGGGATTTTGTAGCTCCATTCCCTCCTTTTGTCCCATCACTGTCTGCTGATGCTCCATTTCAGTCACCATGCTCCTTTCGAACCTCTTTATAACATGCTTCAGCACATCAATTTCTTCCTCCAGTCTCTGTATCTTTGCCTCAGCTGCTACAGCTCATAATTCCCACTTCTTGCTCTCTGCAGATAGCTTCTCTAGCACATGTTATTGCAAAGCACATTTAACCTTTCTTCCAATTCCTTTTCAGAGCAGCCATCCTCGATTCCCTTCCCTTTACATCCTCTCTTTTGAAATCCCACTTTTTTTTTGTCCTATTAGGATGCTGGAGATCCTTCACCTTTGTTTAAATTTATGTGTGTGTGTGTACTCACCTATTTGTATTCACCTATTTGTGGTTGCAGGGGTCGATTCATAGCTCCTGGCCCTGCCTCTTCACTGATTGCTCCTGGGTCCTCTCTCTCCCTGCTCCCTGAGCTTTATCAAATCTCGTCTTAAAACCATGTATGGTTCCTGCCTCCACTACATCATTTTCCAGGCTATTCCACTGCCTGACAACTCTATGACTGAAGAAATACTTCTAAACATCCCTTTGACTCATCTGAGTTTTCAACTTCAAATTGTGATCCCTTGTTTCTGTGTCCCATCTCTTGAACATCCTGTCTTTGTCCACCTTGTCTATTCCGCACAGTATTTTATGTTGGTATCATCTCTCCCCTGACCCTCCTGTTCTCCAGTGTTGTCAGGCCAATTTCCTTTAACCTTTCTTCGTAGGACAATCCCCTTAGCTCTGAGACTAGTCTTTGTAGATGAATGGTTCAGAGAACCGACATGTTGAATATTCAAGATTGATGGACTGAACACATCGACTCAAGGTTGAGGGACTGATTACCTCATTCTCCTCCTGTTCTTCAAGTTTCTCCTTCGTATGGACTGATGAAGCCACTGTGTGGCGAAACGTTTCCTCAATAAAGATACCCAAGAGTTGCATATGTGTCTAATTTATCGAGACTAGTCTTGTTGCAAACCTTTGCACTTTCTCTAATTTCTTGACGTGCTTGACCAGTTGTGGATTCCAAACTGGTGCTGCATACTCCAGTATGGGCCTGACGTAAATGGTGTACAGAATCTTGAACGATTAATTACTAAGGTATCTGAACACTATCCTTAGGTTTGCCAGACGCCCTTACGCTGCAGCAGTTATATGACTCATGTGTGCCTCGGGAGATGTGCTCGGTATTATACCCACCCCAAGATCTTTTTCCTTGAGTGAGGTTTGCAGTCTTTGGCCACCTAGACTATACTGTGTCTGCAGTCTTCTTTGCTCTTACCCGATCTTCATGACTTCGCATTTTGCAGGGGTAAATTCAAGGAGCCAGTTGCTGGACCAGGCTTGTAGTCTGTCCAGGTCTCTTTGTAGTCTTGCCTGGTCCTCGACCGATTTGATTCTCCTCATTAACTTCACATCATCTGCACACAAGGACACTTCTAAGTCCATCCCTTCCGTTATGTCAATCACATATTCCAAAGACAGCACAGGTCCTAGGACTGACCCCAGTGGAACCCCGCTTGTCACAGGCGCCCACTCTGACACCTCGTCATGTACCATGACTCGTTGTTGTCTCCCTGTCAGGTATTCACTGATCCATTGTAGTGCCTTTCCTGTTATGTGTGCTTGATCCTCTAGCTTTTGTAGTAACCTTTTGTCAGGAACTATGTCGAAGGCCTTCTTGCAGTCCAATAAAATGCAGTCTGTCCACCACTCTCCCTCTTGTCTTACTTCTGTCACCTTGTCATAAAACTCCAGTAGGTTTGTGACACAGGATTTTCCTTCCCTGAAACCGTGCTGGTTATCGATTATACACTTGTTTCTTTCCAGGTGCTACACCACTCTCATCCTGATGATCTTCTCCATGACTTTGCATACTATACACGTTAGTGACACAAGTCTGTAGTTTAATTCCTCGTGTCTGTTTTCTTTTTTTTGTTTATGTGTGTGTGTGCGTGTGTGTGTGTGTGTGTGTGTGTGTGTGTGTGTGTGTTTTTGTGTGTGTGTGTGTGTGTGTGTGTGTGTGTGTGTGTGTGTGTGTGTGTGTGTGTTGGAGTGTGTGTGTGCTGGAGTTTATGTACTAATGTGTTAGATTAGGTTAGGTTTGTTTGAGTATGTGAACACGTGTGTGTGTGTGTATGTGTGTGTGTGTGAGAGAGAGTCAGGTTATGTACTAACGTGTTAGGTTAGGTTAGGTTTGTTTGAGTATGTGTACACGTGTTTGTGTGTACTCACCTAATTGTGGTTGCAGGGGTCGAGACTCAGCTCCTGGCCCCGCCTCTTCACCGAGTGCTACTAGGTCTTCTCTCTTCCTGCTCCATGAGCTTTATCATGCCTCATCTTAAAGCTATGTATAGTTCCTGCCTCCACTACATCGCTTGCCAGACTATTCCACTTTCTAACTACTCTATGACTGAAGAAATACTTCCTAATATCCCTTTCACTCATCTGAGTCTTCAGCTTCCAATTGTGTCCCCTTGTTTCTGCGTCCCATCTCTGGAACATCCTGTCTCTGTCCACTTTGTCTATTCCACGCAGTATTTTGTATGTCGTTATCATGGATCCCCTGACCCTCCTGTCCTCCAGTGTTGTCACACCGATTTCCCTTAACCTTTCTTCATAGGACATACCCCTTAGCTCTGGAACTAGCCTTGTTGCAAACCTTTGCACTTTCTCTAATTTCTTGACGTGTTTGACCAGGTGTGGGTTCCAAACTGGTGCTGCGTACTCCAGTATGGGCCTGACGTACCCAGTGTATAAAGTCTTGAATGATTCCTTACTGAGGTACCGGAACGCTCTTCTCAGGTTTGCCAGGCGTCCATATGCCGCAGCAGTTATCTGGTTAATGAGTGCTTCTGGCGATGTACTCGGTATTATACTCACTCTTAGGTCTTTCTTCTTGAGTGAGGCTTGCAGCCTTTGGCCTCCTAGCCTATACTCTGTCTGCAGTCTTCTTTGCCCTCCTCCGATCTTCATGACTTTGCGTTTGGCGGGGTTAAATTCTAGGAGCCAGTTTCTGAACCACACATCCAGCTTGTCCAGGTCTCTTTGTAGACAAGTCTGGTCTACGTCTGATTTATTTCTCATCATTAACTTCACGTCATCTGCAAACAGGGACACTTCTGAGTCTATGCCTTCCGTCATGTCGTTCACATATACAAAGGATAGCACTGGTCCCAGGACTGACCCCTGAGGGACCCCGCTCGTCACTGGCGCCCACTGTGATACCTCATCACGGACAATGACTCGCTGTTGCCTCCCTGTCAGGTATTCTCTGATCCATTGCTGTGCCCTTCTTGTTATACGTACCTGTTCCTCTAGCTTCTGTACTAATTTCTTGTGAGGAACTGAGTCGAAGGCCTTCTTGCAGTCCAAGAAAATGCAATTAACCCACCCCTCCCTCTCATTTCTTACTTCAGTTACCTTGTCATAAAACTCTAGTAGGTTTGTGACACAGAATTTGCCTTCCATGAATCCGTGCTGTCTGTCGTTTATAATCTTGTTCCTCTCCAGGTGCTCCACCACTCTCCTTCTGATAATCTTTTCCAAGACTTTGCATACTATACATGTCATTGATACTCGTCTATAATTTAGCGTTTCATTTCTGTTTCCCTTCATAAAGATGGGGACTACATTTACCTTCTTCCATACTTCAGGTAGTTGCCCAGTTTCAAGGGAAGTGTTGAAGATTATGGTTAGTGGCACACGTAGTGTCCCTGCTTCCTCTCTAAGGACCCACGGAGAAATGTTGTCCGGTCCCACCGCCTTTGAGGTATCAAGGTCACTTAGGAGCTTCTCCACCTCCTCCTCAGTTGTGTAATTCATCCAACACTTGTTGGTATATCCATTGTTACTGTACCCCTCTGTTTTGTATTCCCATTGTCCCTTCAGCCTCCACTGTAAATACTTCCTAAAATCTCATGTTGAGCTCCTCACATACCTCCTGGTCGTTTCTTGTGAGCTCCCCACCTTCTTTCCTAAGCCTGATTACCTGGTCCTTGACTGTTGTCTTCCTCCTGATGTGGCTGTAGAGCAGTTTCGGGTCAGACTTGACTTTCGATGCTATGTCATTTTCATACTGCTGCTGCGCCTTCCTCCTTATCTGTGCATACTCGTTTCTGGCTCGTTGGCTAATCTCTTTATTCTCCTGAGTGCTTTGCCTTCTGTACTTTTTCCATTCTCTAGAGCACTTAGTTTTTGCCTCCCTGCACCTTTGGGTAAATCAAGGGCTCGTTTTGTCCTTCCCATTATTTTTGTTACCCTTGGGAACAAACCTTTCCTTTGCCTCCTTGCATTTTGTTGTTACAATTTCCATCATTTCGTTTACTGATTTTCCTACCAACTCCTGCTCCCAATGAACCTCCTGCAGGAAGGTCCTCATTCCTGTGTAGTCTCCCCTTTTATAGTTTAGCTTTTCCCTTTCTACTCCTGTTACCCTCTCCACTTTTAGCTCCACGATGTATTCAAAGCTCATAACTACGTGGTCACTAGCTCCAAGGGGCCTTTCATATGTGATGTGCTCAATGTCTGAGCTACTCAGGGTGAACACGAGGTCAAGTCTTGCTGGTTCATCCTCTCCTCTCTCTCTGGTAGTATCCCTAACATGTTGGTGCATGAGATTTGCCAGCACCACATCCATCATCTTGGGTCTCCATGTTTCGGGACCCCCATGTGGCTCCAGGTTTTCCCAGTCAATCTCCCTGTGACTGAAGTCGCCCATGACCAGTAACTTTGCTCTACTTGAGTGAGCCCTTCTTGCCACCTCAGCTAGAGTGTCCACCATTTCTCTGTTGCACTCCTCATATTCCTCTCTTGGCCTCCTGCAGTTCTGTGTTGGGTTATACATCACTGCAATGACTACCTTGTGTTCCCCTGACTGAACTGTACCTACTTCTTAATCCATTTCTCCAATCTCGTCCATACCTTCCATTTCTTGATAACCCCACCGGTTTTATATTAGTAGTGCAACACCTACTCCACCCTGCTCCTTCTATCCTTCCTCTTGATCTGTTATCCGGGTGGGAAGATTACATCTGTTATTATCCCAGTGTGTTTTGTTTCTGTAACCGCTACGATGTCTGGGGACAATTCCTTGATTCTCTCATGCCAGTCCTCACATTTATTAGTTATTCCATTTCCGTTTGTGTACCAAACCTTCAACTTCTTTTCAATAATTGTGGTCTGGGGAGAGAGGTGGGTTAGGGGGAGTTGATGCCATGGCAGGGGCCTATAGAGGCTTTGTGTACAGGTGGGGTCTGTGGTGTGGGGGGCAGAAGGCCTATGGGGGTTTCAGTGGGGGTGGGGTGGTGGTGAGGGGGATGGGGGAAGAGGGCCTATGGGGGTTACAGTGGGGGAGGGGGTTGTGGTGAGGGGATGGGGATAGAGAGTACATTGTGTGGGTTACTGTGGGTTTCTGTAGGGGTGGGGTTTGAGCTGAGGGGGATGTGTGGGTTACTGAGGGTTACTGTGGGGGTGGGGTTTGTGCTGAGGGGGATGGGGGCAGAGGGTACAGTGAGTGGGTTTTTTTGGTTAGGTCGTTTGATTGCTTTGGGATTGCCATGGTTGTGTTCCTTCTGTGGGTGGTACTGGAGGGGGTTGCGCTTGTTCTTCCACTTGGGCCTGATTTCTCCTGCTCTCCGCCTTCCTTTCCTCCCATTCCTCCTTGCGACGTTGCACCCTCTCTTTCAGTGTCATCCTTTCTTCTTGTGTTCTGTCTCGGTCGAGGTACACACTCCAGAACGCTTGATTGTCCCTTAGGCGCGCTTTCTCCTGCAGGATCCGGTTTCGAGCTGACTGCCTTGAAAATCACTTTGACTGGACGCTTTTTTTTCCTCGCAAACCACTCAATTCTCCGAAAATTTGTCAGCTGAATCATGTTGTCCTCTCCTATTGCTTTCATGATACTTTCAATCGTTTTTTTCTCCTCCTGTTTCCTTGCCTCGTGAGTTTCCCCATCTACTTCTTGGTGTGTGTGTTTGTGTGTAAAGGGAGGCATATGCTTTCATAAAGTTAACTAAATCTTTCGTATTTTCTCTGATATCATGCATATTTGATTTGCATATATGTTAGTTATGCTTTCATTTTCCCCCTCAAATATACTATAGCTTATGAAAAAAAAAATTATTACCTTGCTGCAATAAAATTCGTATATAGTCGAAGGTGACCTGTAACCAGATGCCTTTTCGGTGGTTATTGGTAGAGAAGCTGGACATTAGGAACAAAGCAGCAGTAAGCACTATTAGTGCTCCCAGGATAAAAGCCCACACCAGCGGTGCCAAGGGAAACACAAATCCCCAGGGGTCCACTTCAGGATGTCCTCGAGCACCTATGATCCTCCAGTAATCTATCAGTGCTGGCACTGTGAAGTCCACAACCTCGCTACGTTCACCGCTTAACATGAAAGGACCAGCAGCAAGCTGCACTTCCTGCATATTAAAAAAAAATATGAGCAACAATATTCAGTAATGGATTAGGTCAGTCGAGGATACCTGCAAACAGTTAAGAATATTTTAGGAAACATTGTACATAAATCATACTTGAGTGTATCCCATTAATCAATCTAATCTGTTTTAATTTCAAATATTAGAAAATTTTTAATAATTATTGTTTCATAGGAAAGAGAGCTCTTTAAACGTTCTTCCTTACTAAATGATCGTTATTAAGCAGCCAGTTCATTATTATGGAAAACCAAAATAGGAATAGTCTATGAATGATAAAATTAAAATGATGTAACACGTCTTAACAGGAAAATTTATTCCATAACTAAAAAAAAAATGATACTTCTATTAAAAATTAAGAAAGGCAATATTGGAACGAAACTACGGTAATCTAAGGAATTTGTGTTAAGGACTTTTATAACAGCTAAACAACTAGGAAAATTTATTATAGAGCTAAACCTAAGATAACACCGAAGATTAAGAATATCGTAGTTCTCCCTTGCAACGAGATTCCATCTGTTTTGCCTAAGATAACACCGAAGATTAAGATTATCGTAGTTCTCCCTTGCAACGAGATTCCATCTGTTTTGCCTAAGATAACACTGAAGATTAAGATTATCGTAGTTCTCCCTTGCAATGAGATTCCATCTGTTTTGCCTAAGATAACACTGAAGATTAAGAATATCGTAGTTCTCCCTTGCAATGAGATTCCATCTGTTTTGCCTAAGATAACACTGAAGATTAAGATTATCGTAGTTCTCCCTTGCAACGAGATTCTATCCGTTTTGCTAAATGCCCTAAAAAAAAAAATTAACGTGCAAATCATTTTCAATAATTTAAGGTTGGTTAAGAGTATGTTGAGTAATAATTTCCCCCCAAAATTGTCTGACAGACATGTAAACACCTTTATATTAGGTTAGTGAAACACCAGTACTCGATCTGAACAGCACAAGAATCTAATGCAATATTTTATCACACAAATGTATGTAATAATCCTACGAAATGGTTGGAAATCAGGATTGTAGTCTGTGGTTCGCATTGGCGGGAAACAAATATCTTAGAAGGGACAATTATAAAATACATCCTTTCATTATATAATAATAATGGCTTAGTCATGTTCTGAATCGATGCATTTATGATGAAAGGCAATCGTTCATAATCCTAAACCCGATAATCTCATGAATTCTCCAGACTGCCCTGAATGTGATCCAACAAGGACATTTCATATATATATATATATATATATATATATATGTAGGTAGTAGGTTGGTAGACAGCAACCGCCCAGGGAGGTACTACCGTCCTGCCAAGTGAGTGTAAAACGAAAGCCTGTAATTGTTTTACATGATGGTAGGATTGCTGGTGTCCTTTTTTCTGTCTCATGAACATGCAAGATTTCAGGTATGTCTTGCTACTTCTACTTACACTTAGGTCACACAACACATACATGTACAAGCATATGTATACACACCCCTCTGGGTTTTCTTCTATTTTCTTACTAGCTCTTGTTCTTGTTTATTTCCTCTTATCTCCATGGGGAAGTGGAACAGAATTCTTCCTCCGTAAGCTATGCGTGTTGTAAGAGGCGACTAAAATGCCAGGAGCAAGGGGCTAGTAACCCCTTCTCCTGTATATATTACTAAATGTGAAAGGAGAAACTTTTGTTTTTCCTTTTGGGCCACCCTGCCTTGGTGGGATACAGCCGATGTGTTGAAAGAAAGAATATTATATATATATTATATATATATATATATATATATATATATATATATATATATATATATATATATATATATATATATATATATATATATGTATATATATATATATATATATATATATATATATATATATATATATATATATATATATATATATATATATATATATATATATATATATATATATATATATATATATATAAACAAACGTATTACTGTCTTGCAAGATTATGTGGATTAAAGTAAAGGTTGGATGTGAAAGTGGGTCATAATAAGCGTGTATGCACCTGGAGAAGAGAGGAATGTAGAGGAGAGAGAGAGTTTTTGAGAGATGTTAAAGGAACCTTTGAACCAAGTGAGAGAGTAATTGTGGTAGGGGACCTGAATTCTAAAGTAGGAGAAACTTTTAGAGAGGGTGTGTTAGGTAAGTTTGGGGTGCCAGGTGTAAATGATAATGGGAGCCCTTTGATTGAACTTTGTATAGAAAGGGGTTTAGTTATAGGTAATACATATTTTAAGAAAAAGAGGATAAATAAGTATACAAGATATGATGTAGCGCGAAATGACAGTAGTTTGTTGGATTATGTATTGGTAGATAAAAGACTGTTGAGTAGACTTCAGGATGTACATGTTTATAGAGGGGCCACAGATATATCAGACCACTTTTTAGTTGTAGCTACACTGAGAGTAAATGGTAGATGGGATACAAGGAGAATAGAAGCATCAGGGAAGAGAGAGGTGAAGGTTTATAAACTAAAAGAAGAGGCAGTTAGGGTAAGGTATAAACAGCTATTGGAGGATAGATGGGCTAATGAGAGCATAGGCAATGGGGTCGAAGAGGTATTGGGTAGGTGTAAAAATGTAGTGTTAGAGTGTTCAGCAGAAGTTTGTGGTTACAGGAAAGTGGGTGCGGGAGGGAAGAGGAGCGATTAGTGGAATGATGATGTAAAGAGAGTAGTAAGGGAGGAAAAGATAGCATATGAGAAGTTTTTACAAAGTAGAAGTGATGCAAGGAGGGAAGAGTATATGGTAAAAAGAGAGAGGTTAAGAGAGTGGTGAAGCAATGTAAAAAGAGAACAAATGAGAGAGTGGGTGAGATGTTATCTACAAATTTTGTTGAAAATAAGAAAAAGTTTTGGAGTGAGATTAACAAGTTAAGGAAGCCTAGAGAACAAATGGATTTGTCAGTTAAAAATAGAAGAGGAGAGTTATTAAATGGAGAGTTAGAGGTATTGGGAAGATGGAGGGAATATTTTGAGGAATTGCTAAATGTTGATGAAAATAGGGAAGCTGTGATTTCATGTATAGGGCAAGGAGGAATAACATCTTCTAGGAGTGAGGAAGAGCCAGTTGTGAGTGTGGGGGAAGTTCGTGAGGCAGTAGGTATAATGAAAGGCAGTAAGACAGCTGGGATTGATGGGATAAAGATAGAAATGTTAAAAGCTGGTAGGGATATAGTTTTGGAGTGGTTGGTACTATTATTAAATAAATGTATGGAAGAGGGGAAGGTACCTAGGGATTGGCAGAGAGCATGCATAGTTCCTTTGTATAAAGGCAAAGGGGACAAAAGAGAGTGCAAAAATTATAGGGGGATAAGTCTGTTGAGTATACCTGTTAAAGTGTATGGTAGAGTTATTATTGAAAGAATGAAGAGTAAGACGGAGAATAGGATAGCAGGTGAACAAGGAGGCTTTAGGAAAGGCAGGGGGTGTGTGGACCAGGTGTTTACAGTGAAACATATAAGTGAACAGAATTTAGATAAGGCTAAAGAGGTTTTTGTGGCATATATGGATTTGAAAAAGGCATATGACAGGGTGGATAGGGGGGCAATGTGGAAGATGTTGCAGGTGTATGGTATAGGAGGTAGGTTACTGAAAGCAGTGAAGAGTTTTTACAAGGATAGTGAGGCTCAAGTTAGAGTATGTAGGAAAGAGGGAAATTATTTCCCAGTAAAAGTAGGTCTTCGAAGGATGTGTGATGTCAAGCGTGGTTGTTTAATATATTTATAGATGAGGTTGTAAGAGAAGTAAATGCGAGGGTCTTGGCAAGAGGCATGGAGTTAAAAGATAAAGAATCACACATAAAGTGGGAGTTGTCACAGTTGCTCTTTGCTGATGACACTGTGCTCTTGGGAGATTCTGAAGAGAAGTTGCAGAGGTTGGTGGATGAATTTGGTATGTAAAAGAAGAAAATTAAAAGTGAATACAGGAAAGAGTAAGGTTATAAGGATAACAAAAAGATTAGGTGATGAAAGATTTGATATCAGATTGGAGAGGGAGAGTATGGAGGAGGTGAATGTATTCAGATATTTGGGAGTGGAAGTGTCAGCGGATGGGTCTATGAAAGATGATGTGAATCATAGAATTGATGAGGGGAAAAGGGTGAGCGGTGCACCTATGAGTCTGTGGAGACAATGAACTTTGTCCTTGGATGCAAAGAGGGGATTGTATGAGAATATAGTTTTACCAGCGCTCTTATATGGGTGTGAAGCATGGGTGATGAATGTTGCAGCGAGGAGAAGGCAAGTGAAGATGTCATGTCTGAGGGCAATGTGTGGTGTGAATATAATGCAGAGAATTCATAGTTTGGAAGTTAGGAGGAGGAGCGGGACTGCCAAAACTGTTCTCCAGAGGGCTGAGGAAGGGTTGTTTAGGTGGTTCGGACATGTAGAGAGAATGGAGCGAAACAGAATGACTTCAAGAGTGTATCAGTCTGTAGTGGAAGGAAGGCTGGGTAGGGGTCGGCCTAGGAAAGGTTGGAGGGAGGGGTTAAAGGAGGTTTTATGTGCGAGGGGCTTGGACTTCCAGCGGGCATGCGTGAGCGTGTTTGATAGGAGTGAATGGAGACAAATGGTTTTTAACACTTGCCGTGCTGTTGGAGTGTGAGCAAAGTAACATTTATGAAGGGATTCAGGGAAACCGGCAGGCCGGACTTGAGTCCTGGAGATGGGAAGTACGGTGCCTGGACTCTGAAGGAGAGGTGTTAATGTTGTAGTTTAAAAACTGTAATGTAAAGCACCCTTCTGGCAAGACATCAATGGAGTGAATGATGGAGAAAGTTTTTCTTTTTCGGGCTACCCTGCCTTGGTGGGAATCGGATAGTGTGCTAATAAAAAAAATATTACTGTCTTGCAAAACGCTTTCCAACACTACAGTTCAAAAACTGCAACATATCTCCACCCCCTCCTTCAGAGTGCAGGCACTGTAATTTCTCCTCCAGGACTCAAGTCCTGCTTCCCGGTTTTCCTGTAATATTTCATAAATGTTACTTTGCTTGCTCAATCTCCAACAGAACGTTAAGTCATGAAAGCCATTTGCTTCCATTCGCTCTTTACTAACAAGCTCACGTGTGCTTTCTGGAAGTCTAAGCCCCTTGCCCACAAATCCTTCTTTATCCCCTCCGTCCAACCTTTTCTAGGACGACCTCAACCCCGCCTTCCTCCAACTACTGATTTATATGCCCTCCAAGTCATTCTATTTTTCTTCCTCTTTGAATGTCCATTCCACCTTAACAATCCCTCTTCTGTCCCCTGGATAATACTTTCAGAAACATCTCCTTCATATCTCCAAGTTACGGATTCTCTTCATAATATTCACACCACACATAAATCTCAGACACGACATTTCAACTGCTTCCAGCTTTCTTTTTGCAACATTCACCACACATGCTTCATACCCATATAAAAGTGATGGTACCACTGTATTCTCATACATTCCCCTCTTTGCTTCTATTTAGAACTTTCTTTGCCATCACAGACTCGTCAGAGCATAATTCACATTTTTCCTCTCGCTAATTCAATGGTTCGACTAGTTTTTCACTGACCCTCTACTGACAATTCTACTCCCAAATATCTGAACTTATTCACTTTTTCCATACTCTCACCATCCAATCTGACATCCAGTCTTTCATTACCTAAAGCTTTTATTATCTTCATCACCTTGTTCATTTCCATATTTACTTTTTATTTCCTGTACATACCCTTCTACTTTGTAAAAACGTCTCATATGCTAATTTTTTCTCCCTTACATTATCATTCCTCCAATTGCTCTTCTTCTCTCTCTCACACACACACACACACACAGACACACACACACACACACACATATATATATATAAATATATATATATAAATATATATATATATATATATATATATATATATATATATATATATATATATATATATATATATATATATATATATATATATATATATATATGTCGTGCCGAATAGGCAGAACTTGCGATCTTGGCTTAAATAGCAACGTTCATCTTGCCATGTTGGACAAGCGAAAATTTGTGTATGCAATAATTTCGCCAAAATCATTCTGAACCTAACGAAAAAAATATATTTCACTGTGTTTGTTTAGTATTAAATTATTGTAAACAAATCTAAAATATATTTAGTAGAGTTGGGCTAAAATAAATTGTTCTTGTTATAACAAGGTTAGGTAAACCATACCCCCGGCCGGGATTGAACCCGCGGTCATAGAGTCTCAAAACTCCAGCCCGTCAAGGTTAGGTAAGTTTTCTAAGATTCTTTTGGAGCAAAATTAAAAAAATTTACATTAACATTAATGAAAAAAATATATCTTTAAACGTATAAGAGAAAATTTTAGAAATGACTTAATTTTAAATGAGTTCTTGCTAATTGACCAGTTTTACATATTCGGCACGACATATATATATATATATATATATATATATATATATATATATATATATATATATATATATATATATATATATATATATATATATATATATATATATATATATATATATATATATATGTCGTGCCGAATATGCAAAACTGGTCAATTAGCAATAACTCATTTAAAATTAAGTCCTTTCTGAAATTTTCTTTAACACGTTTAAAGATGTATTTTTTTTCATTAATGTTAATGTAAAAATTTTTAATTTTGCACCAAAAGAATCTTAGAAAACTTACCTAACCTTATTATAACAAGTGTAATTTATTTTAGCCTAACCCAACTAAATATATTTTAAATACGTTTACAGTAATTTAATACTAAACAAACACAATCAAATATATTTTTTTCGTTAGGTTCAGTTTAAGGCCTACTTTTACTGGGAAATAATCTCCGAAATGCTCTGTATGCAAAGGGGCTTTTGTCATGTACACTCAACTATTATATTCCTTTGTGCAAACATGTATAATGTCAAAATAAAATATTATTAATATTATTATTATAATTATTATTATTGTTGTTATTAAAAATAATTATAACAACAACAACAACAAAAACAACAACGATCAACAACAACAACAACAACAACAATAATAATAATAATAATAATAATAATAATAATAATAATAATAATAATAATATTATTATTATTATTATTATTGTTATTATTATTATTATTGTTATTATTATAAGCCTCACTAATCTAGTCAAAATTCTTAGCTGCTTTGAATAATCTACCACCTATTCCATACTTGTGCATGATTGTTTCCCTATGTACCCTAGCATATGCCTTTTCCAAATCCATAAGTGCAATAAAAACGTCTTTACCCTTATCAAAACACTGTTCATTTATATTCTTCATTGTAAACACTTGGTCTACACATCCCCTACCCTTCCTAAACCCTCCTTGTTTAACTGCGATTCGGCTCTCCATCTTATTCCAAATTCATTCTATAATGATTCCACCATACACCTTGCGAGGTATACTCAACAGGCTTATTCCCTCTATAATTTTTATTCTCTCTATCGTCACATTTGCCTTCGTGCAAAGGAACTATGTATGTTCTCTGGCAGTTCCTAGAAACTTTGCTTTCTTTCGTTTATTAAATAAAAGAACCAACCATTCAAACCCTTTTCCCACCTGCTTTTAACATTTCTGTCTTGAACCCATTAATCTCATCAGCTTTACCCCATTTGATCCTACCCACAGAATCATGACTTCCGCCACACTCACATCTGGTCTTCCTCACTCATGAAAGATGTTATACCACTTTGACTAATGAACGAAATTACAGCTTCCCTGTCTTCATCAATATTTAACAGTTCATCAAAATATTCCATCAATCTTTTCAATACCTCTAACTCTCCATCTAATAGTTCTTCTTGTGTTTATATCTGTCAAATCCATTCGTTTTCTTATACTCAGCTTAATTTGTTGACACCATTTCACCCACTTTCTCATTTGTTCTTCTTCAAAGGGAGGGGGCTCCTTGGCGCGGGTGAAGAGGCTTTTGATAAGGAGAATTGTACCCTGTGGTCTTCTTCCTCCGACCGAACCTAATTACCCCCCTGTCCTCCCTTCCCTATTGCATATTTTCATAAGAACATAAGAACATAAGAAAGGAGGAACACTGCAGCAGGCCTGTTAGCCCATACTAGGCAGGTCCTTCACAATCCATCCCACTAATAAACATTTGTAAAGTAAAATTGCACAAGTGCAACTAATGTGACATTTTATTGTGGCAACGTTTCGCTCTCCAGGAGCTTTGTCAAGCCCTCCCTCCTTTCCCATGTCTTCACCTTTCTCCATCCCTTCCCTCAGGAATTCTAGCTCCTAGTTTAGGGGACAGGTATTTTTGCCAATCCTATTCCTCTAAGATCCTTGTTATTGATGTAGATTGTCTTAACCCTCTCTTGTCTCCCAGGGGGCAGCTTGTGATGTCTTTCGCGTGATAATTGTGTCTCTGGAGGCTAGGTGACGGGTTTTCAATCGCTCTCTCTGTCTCTTTTGTCCACCGAGGTGGCTCGATGGATGAGTGGTTGCTATCCTGGATTGCCGGTTTACTAGCATGAAAGGTAGTGTATGCCACAGGTTCCATACCGCATCAGGACTGTTGGCCGCACTGAGGTTTCTTTGGCACGGGACCGGAGGGGGTGATTTCCCACCCTTTTCATTCCTTCTAGGAGCTACCCCTCCACGTTCCCACCCCCCATCCTTTTTTTTTAGCATTTTTTTTTTTACTTTTTTTCGTTTCTTTTTCTTTTCTGAAAAACAAAAGACAAGTGACCTAACCATGGCGTCCCAGGCCCATCCATCCTACTCCTCCTCCCGAACCTTTTTTCTGCTGCAGCGCCCTCTTCTGTCCATGCCTCTTTGTCGAATCATTCGTCAGACTTTTCTGACACCTTGATACCTTCTGCGGGCAACATTTCATTGCCCGCCCCTGGAACCAGGGTTACGTCTGACACCTTTGATACATCCGACCTCCGCACATATTTGACCATGCTTCCGGCTTCTCCCTCTACGGTGCATCGATTTTCAAATCGCCTGCTCACCTCAGGACGCACCACCTCCAGCCCCACACCTAAACTACCACGAACATTAACAGATGACACTGCTTCGATTACGTCTCCCTCTTCCCTGAAAAGACAGGCACGATACACACTCCCCTCACACACTACGTTTCAAAGTACTCAATGGCCTAAGTTTTTCACTCCGAAACCGACTTCTCCCACTGCCTATCTTTCTGTTCATAGTATCAGCAATGCTCTCCGGCGCTATGTTGGTCAAAATATTTCATTTTATTCTCTTAAAAGTGGTGCACGCATCCTCACGGTGCAAAATGTTGGACAGCCTTACAATCTTTCTCTTACCTCTATAGACGATATTCCTGTCACGATTCGAAAACACGTCTCTCTTAATTCTTGCAGTGGTACCGTAGATCTTCCTCATAATATTGTTCAATGTGATTTCCGGTCTTGTGATACTGACATTCTAGAGGAACTTGAGCTCCAAGAGCTCCCGATTCTCATAGTGATCACTTATGTACCACCTATTCACGGGTGAAGGCGCTTCCCCTGCAACTTAACTCGCTTAACTTTTGACAGCCAAGAACTTCTGTCCTCAGTTTATATTTCGGGAAAACGTTTACTATACAAATAGTAGGAGTCTAAGAAATGACACAGATGAGCTAATATTACATGCAAGTGCAGGTAATATAGATATTATTGCTATAACAGAGACATGGTTCAACTTGAAAGATACAGATATGGCTTCTGAATGCAACATACAGGGTTATAAATTATTCCACACTGATAGGGTCAACAGGAAGGGTGGTGGAGTGGCGATGAATGTCAGAGATAATTTATATTGTTGTGTTATACATGATATAAGATTAGAAACATTGGACACAGAATCTGTTTGGCTACAATTTCTAGAGGGGTCGTGAAAAATTAATTTTGGGTGTGATTTATAGGCCCCCAAACCTTTTATATGAAGTGCGGTAGGCTGTTATGGGACGAAATTCATAATGCGTCTAGATATGAAAATGTTGTGTATATGGGAGAGTTTTAACTTTAGACAAATTGATTGGAACAATATGACAGGAAATCATGAGTCTAGTGACTTTATTGATACGGTTCAGGATTGCTTTGTTAAAACAGTTTGTGACAGAACTAGATGAAACAACCTGCTTGACTTGGTTCTTGCCAACAAAGATTCACTAATTAATAATCTTGAGGTTAATGATGAGCTTGGGGAAAGCGATCACAAATCACTTAGTTTCAATATATCATGGAATTACCCAGATAACTGCAATCAAGTCTCTGTTCCAGATTTCCACTTGGCCGACTTCATGGGACTGAAAAATTATCTGGGTTGGCTAAATTGGGATGTCCTGACTATGGGTCAGGTAGGTGATCTTGGTTGCCAATATGGCGAATTTCAGAGCATAGTTCTAGCTGTCCAGATGACTTTTGTCCCGAGCAGGGAAATTAGATCTAACAAAAATGATCCCAAATGGATAAACAATAGATTAAAACATCTCATTGGTCAAAAGAGAGGCCTATATAGGCTTATCAAAAGAAGGGAAGTGCAGTTAAGAAATCAATATATTCAATTAAAGAGACATAAATAAAAAAAAAGGAATAAAATAAGAAAAAGGGATTATGAGGCTGAAGTCGCAAGGGATTCGAGGACTAACCCAAAAGGATTCTTTCAGGTATACAGAAGTAAGATTAGGGACAAGATTGGCCCACTTGAGAGTAACTCTGGTCAGATCAGTCACAGTGATAAGGAAATCTGTGAACTTTTCAGTACCTACTTCCTCTCAGTATTTACTCAGGAAGACACTAGCGATATGCCAGAAATAATAAATTATGTAGAACAGGACGATAATAAACAATGAACTATTCGGGTAACTAGTGATATGGTCCTCAGACATATAGAGAAATTAATACTTAACTAATCTCCAGACCTTGATAAACTGCTTGCAAGCGTTTTAAAGGAATGTGTAAAGGACATTAGCATACCTTTGGCTAATCTTTTTAATATATCAGTACAAACTGGCTTATTGCCAGATAAGTGGAAAATGGCAAACGTAATACCTATTTACAAAACAGGTGACAGATCCTTAGCTTCGAACTTATGGAATCAATAATTGCCGAAGCAATTCGTAGCCATCTTGAAAGGCATAAATTGATTAATGAATCTCAACACGGTTTTACGACTGGGCGTTTCTCTCTTACGAAAATACTAACTTTCTTCACTAAGTTATTTGAGGAGGTAGAACATGGTATTGAATATATTATTGTGTATATGGACTTCGATAGAGTTCCACATCAGAGGCTCTTGAGAAAACTTACGACACACGGAACAGGAAATTTTTTTTCCTGGGTAGAGGCATGGTTGACAAATAGGCAGCAGAAAGTTTGCATAAATAGGGAGAAATCAGAATGGGGCACATCACAAGGGGTGTTCCACAGGAGTCAGTGTTGGGTCCCTTGTAGTTCACAATATACATAAACGACATAGATGAGGGAATAAATAGCGACATGATCAAATTTGCTGATGACACCAAATTAGGCCGTCCAATTTATTCTAATGAGGACATTAGAGTACTCCAGGATGATTTGAATAGACTGATACAGTGGTCGGACAAGTGGCAGATCCAGTTTATAATAGACAAATGCAAAGTTCTAAACATTGGATAGGAAAATAACCATGCCACATATAAACTAAATGATGTACATCTTAACATTATGGATTGCGAGAAGGATTTAGGAGTACTGGTTAGCAGTAATCTGAAATCAAGACAACAGTGCATAAGTGTTCGCAATAAAGCTAACAGAATCCTTGGCTTCATAGCAAGAAGTATAAATAATAGAAGTCCTTAGGTTGTTCTTCAAGTCTATATATCCTTGGTTAGACCTCATTCAGATTATGCTGCGCAGTTTTAGTCACCGTATTACAGAATGGATATAAATGCACTGGAAAGCATACGAAGGAGGATGACAAAGTTGATCCCATGTATCAGAAATCTTCCCTACGAGGATAGGCTGAGGGACCTGAATCTCTAGAAAGCCGTAGAATTATGGGGGATATGATTGAGGTGTATAAATGGAAAACGTTAATTAATAAAGGGATGTAAATAGCGTGCTAAAAATATCTAGCATAGACAGGACTCGCAACAATGGTTTTAAATTGGAAAAATTCAGATTCAGGAAGGATATAGGAAAGCGCTGGTTTCGTAATAGAGTTGTGGATGAGTGGAACAAACTCCCAAGCTCCGTCATAGAACCTAAGACGTTGTGTAGCTTTAAAAATGGGTCGGATAAATACATGAGTAGGTGTGGGTGGGTGTGAGTTGGACCTGACTAGCTTGTGATACTAGGCCGGAAGCCGTGCTCTTCCCTTAAGTGAATGTGGCTGACCTGACTAGGTCATGGCATTGGCTTAAGCCAGTGGGAGAATTGGTCCTACCATGGAAGAATTCCCAGTCTGTGGTGCTCCCGACCATACCAGTACTTAAGATAAAATGAGATTTTTTTCGGATTTTTAACCTCGGAGGGTTAGCCACCCAGAATAACCCAAGAAAGTCAGTGCGTTAATCTTGTCCCTCAGGATGCGACCCACACCATGGTACCTATTTGCTGCTAAGTGAACAGGACAACAGGTGTAAGGAAACGCATCGAAATGTTTCCACCCGCCGGGAATCGAACCCGGGCCCTAAGTGTGTGAAGCGAGAGCTTTAGCCACCAGGCCACCGGGTCACTTCTTGTAATGAGGCTCACTCGGCTCATTTGCACCATTGCGTAAATAAGCAGGATGAGAAATTACTTTCACCAGACGTTCTGTTATCTCTGATATTCCATTGTACTTCTGTGGATCCCATTTCCCTGAAAGTGATACAATCAGATTTCTCGGCCTCTTTTTTGATCGCCGGCTATCCTGGAAACCTCACATTGCCTCCCTAAAATCAACTTACCATATCCGTCTGAACTTCTTTCAACTTCATTCAGTTCCAGTTTTGTCGAAAATAGACTATAGCGACCAGATATATTCTGCAGCCTCCCCCCGCAATTCTTACTAATCTTGAACCCATCCAACATCAGGAAATATGTTTATGTCTAAGTGATTTTCACTCCTCTCCTGTCGAGAGCCTATTTGCAGAGGCGAATGTTCCATTCTTAAACGATCGCCTTGCTGCCCTTTGCCTTCGTTATTTTGTCCACTTTTATGACCACGATCCTTCTTCATCTAGGTTAGTAACGGACGTTAATAGAGGCCCGTTATTAGTTCACTGTCCCTGTTGACTCAATCTCTTTTCGTCTTCAGTCACTCTTGACTTCCCTCCAGTTCCCCTGTGCTTTGTTCATCTATCCACTAACTTTTTCTCTTCCCTTGGAAGGTTCCAACAGTTCGTGTCTATTCTTCCACCCACTGCCTAGCACGAAAGCTGAAATATCTACAGTTTCTTCTCGCTCCCTTTTTCTCATTCACTTCTGGTTCCATTCTCATGCCAATGCAATGTGCACTGATGGTTCTAAATCCTCTGACGGTTTCGGGTTTGCAGCGGTGTTCCCGGCGTTGTGTGAGGGCATATATTAGACTCTGCTAACATTTTTACAGCTGAACTGTATGCAATTCTTATTGCAATTATTTGTATTACACCTATGCCTACCTCAATGTCTGTCGTAGTTTCAAACTCTTCTAGTGATTTGAAAGTTTTTTAAAAAAATGATTCGCCTCATCCCTTACCTCTTCATATACAACTTCGGTTGTATACGAAGAGCAAGGGAATGAACTTACGCCGTATTTCTAAACAAAAAAAAAGAAATCGTTTTCTGTTGGGTCCCTTGTCATGTTGATGTTCAGGGCAACATGCAGCAGACGACTGTGTTGCGTGGTCAGCAGTAAATGACCTTCCAGTTTCATATAGATGTATTCTGTTCTCAGACTATATTGTTGTAATCTCTAAGTGCCTTCGAAACCATTGGCAACACCGTTGTTCCAATATCTCTCATAACAAATTATATTCCAGCAAGCCAAGTTTAGGTTGTGGCATTGGTCTTATCATCGATACCCACGTTGGGAGATTACGCTCTCCCATCTTCAGATCGAGAGCACCCATCTTACTCAAGTGTGAGATCATCCTTTGGATGACCTCACACTTGTCATCATTGTATATCATTGGTATACAATTCAGACTAGATGATAAATCAGATACATACACAAAATCTGGGTAACTTGTAAACGTTTCGCCACCCAGCGGCTTTATCAGTACAATGCATTGACATAATATGATGATTATAGAAATAAATACAGAAGACTGTGGAATTCGAGGTAATCAGCCCCTCAGCCTAGGAGCAGGTGATGAGCACCGTAGTCTTGAAGAATCCTATCTGACTGCTAAACCTTATCTGATGACAAAACGTCTACAAAGATACCCTGATTTCGCACATTTGTCTGATTCATTATCCGTTTGGTTGTTTCATGACAGGGAGAGGGGGATAGTGAGATCAAGAGTGGATGCACCATTGTAAGGACAGATGTGGGTTGAGAGAGCTTCTTTTTACTAGTTTGAGAACAGAGGAGGAATGTGAGACCATCACCTGACCCTTGTGAGATGTGAGGAATTTGAGATAATCAGTAAACTAGTGTGAAGATTGAAAGGGTTGTGAGTTCACTAATTGGCCAGTGTGAGGACTGAGAAGGATTGCCAATCATTACCTGGCATGTGCAGAAATTCAGATGTGAGATCATAACTACACCAGTGATGTGTGTGAGGGTTTCGAGACTGTCACTTAAAAACTGTGCGTTGAGGAGGACTGAGTAGTCTACAGTTGACAAGTGTGAGAAATAATGAGGGTTGCGAGGTCTTCAGTTGAAAAGTGTTAGGACTGAGGAGGGTTGTGAGATCAGCTCTTGGCGCATATAAGGAATGAAGAGAATTAAGTGCTAAGTTGATCTGTGTAAATAGTAATTGTGAAGTCGTATGTTGGTACGTATGAACAGAACACTGAGGTCGTTTGTTGTCCTGTGTGTAGAAAACTGATGTCTGATAAGCAGTATGCAGAGAACCGAGGTTGTCTATACATAAGTGACAAGAGAGTTGTGGTGGTCTGTTGTTCAGTGTGAAGAAAATTCAGATTATTTGTCGACCAGTGACCAGTCTTATGCAGGAGAGCATCTGTGAACGCACATGTCGAACTTTGACGTGACGGAATATAGCAGCAGACCTCACCAGGTTACACTTCTGTTAGCTAAAAGCAGGAAACTTAGGCTACAGTGGGCACATTTGGACAGTTGAAGATTGGAAAAACATCGCCTGGTCTGACGAATCAGTTTCTGCTGTGATCAGAATTTAGATAAGGTGGAACATAAGATTCACAACATGAATGTTCAGCCGACAAGATCTCCAGCAATTGCGTGATGCTGTCCTGTCAACATAGACCAAGATCTCTAATGAATGTTTCCATCACCTTGATGAATCAATGCCACAAGGATTTAAAACTGTTCTAGAGCCACAGTGGAAGCCTTTCCCAGAACTTGAAGCGTGTTCCTATTAAAGTAACCTCTGAGTGCATATATTTAGAGTTTATTTTAATCCCTATTTTAGGGGTTAAATTAAATAAAATTTATATATTTAAGCAAGTTTCTATCTCACTACACTTACCTCTCTTATTACCATACCCACCATACCGGACCAGGACCCATTGGCAAGTTTAGCGCCCCAGAACCCATCAGGAGGCCGGACATTGCTGTATCTGATGAGATATATGTTTTGATATTAACACTAACACACACACACACACCAGAAAAGAGATAATGATTTCACTAACGATTACCAGCAAAGGTTCAGAGATGGCAAACTTTGTCTTACGACCCTGTTAAGTTTACAGAAGGATGGGTGGACTGCATTTTCTTTCGCTGCAAGAAAACATTTGATTCGATGACATTAAAGGAACTGCTGCAAGCAAGAGTAGGAGAGAATTCATAGAGAAGACAGGGATGGGCTACTTGAGAGACAGGAAAGACATTTCAAAGAAAATAGATGGAAGTTAAATAGACAGATGAGTCACAGGAATGTCAAGAAGTATTTCTTCATATACTAACCTCGACGAAGAAAGGGTGCAGACAGGATCGACAAACGGTTGCAACATCATGCACGATAGTGCTCATGAATCTTGAAGGGAGTGAACAAGGCAAGGTGGAAGTTGAGAGGAGAGGTCATGGGCTATGATTCAAGCCTGAAACCAAGTAAAAGTGAGTACATGTAAGTGGGTACTCACACACACACACACATACACACACACACACACACACACACACACACACACACACACACACACACACACAAAAAAAAAAAAAAAAAAAAAAAAAAAAAAAAAAAAAAAAAAAAGACTAGTCCCGAAGCAAAGGGGAGGTGAGGTTAAGGGATATCGACCTGACGACGCTGGAAAACAGGAGATATGATAACAGGGGGATATGATAACGACATATAAAATACTGAGAGGGATCGACAAGGTGGACAGAGACAGGATGTTCCAGAGATGGGGCACAACAACAAGGGGGCACTGTTGGAAGTTGAAGACTCAGATGAATCACAAGGATGTTAGGAAGTATTTCTTTAGTCACATTGTTGTCAGGAAGTAGAAAAGTCTGGGAAGTGATGTAGTGGAGGCAGGATCCATATATACCTTTAAGAAGAGGTATAATAAAGCTCATGGAGCAGGTAGAGTGACCTAGTAGTGACCAGCGAAGAGGCGGGGACAGTAGCTGTGATTCGACCGCTGCAACCACAACTAGGTTAGTACAACTAGGTGAATACACACACACACACACACACACACACCTAATTGCAACTGCAATTAGGTGAGTACATACACACACACACACACACACACACACACACGCACACACACACTATCACTCTTTCTTTATCCCATTTTCTCTTCCTCTTCATCTTCCTTCTCGTCGTCCCTACTCCTTCTACTCCTCTCCCCCCCATTGCTCTTCTCCTGTCCCCCTTAGTCTTCCCCCCGATCTCTCTTCCCTCTGCTGCTGTTCCCCCTCCAGCTCACTATCCTTTTCTCCTCCCTGCCTCCTCCCCTCTTCTTCCCCCAACAAACACCCCCCTCCCTCCCCACAACAGACACCCCCCTCCACACAGCACTCTTGGCATAAGCTCTTCCTTCTGTGGAAAAGAAACATGGGACACCAGAAACCCGGACGGAGAACCAGAGGAATGGTGAGAGAAGACTGGGAAGCAGAGCTCACGAGAAGAGAGGAGGAGTGGGGGAAGAGGCTGGAAGAGCTCGGCAAGAAAATGGGAGTGAAAATAGCCGAGGAGAGCAGGAAATGGGAATTACAATTCACAGCAGCTGACGCTAAGATACAGAGCTTAATAGAAGAGCTAAAAAGTCTGAAACAGCCTAAAGAACCAGAAAACAGTACAGCCATGACACCAAGAACTGCTACATCAGTCACCGATGAGTGGACAGTAGGGAACAAAGGAGATATACTGTACACAATGATTCTATCAGACCCAAGGAGGGCCTGGGAAAAGGCAGGGAGAACAGCAGAAACTAATGAAGGGTCTAAAGACAATGAAGGAGCAAGGCTATACACAGAGGCTCTAACGGACAACTGCCATGTCCAGGAACAGATAAGCACAGGGGCACCAGATAGGAAAGAGACAGTAGGAAGCAATGAGTCAATGGCAGGAAATAATTTGTATCAGAGGATGCTCAGGGAAGTACAGTGGAAGGACAAAACGAGAGGGCCATTTTCGTCTATGGGCTCCAAGAAGTACATGGGGAAACTTACGAGGCAAGGAAACAGGAGGAGAAACAAAACGATTGAAAGCATCATGAAAGCAATAGGAGAGGACGACATGACCCAGCTGACAAATTTTCAGAGAATTGGGTGGTTTGCAAGAGGAAAAAAACATCCAGTCAAAGTGATTTTCAAGGCAGAGTCAGCTCGAAACTGGATCCTGCAGGAGAAAGTGCACCTAAGGGACAATCAGGAGTTCTGGAGTGTCTACTTGGACCGAGACAGAATACAAGAAGAAAGGATGATACTGAAAGAGAGGGTGCAATGTCGCAAGGAGGAATGGGAGGCAAGGAAGGCGGAGAGCAGGAGAAATCAGGCCCATGTGGATGAACAAACACAACCCCCTCCAGTACCACCCACAGAAGGAACACAACCATGGCAATCCCAAAGAAATCAACCAACCTAACCCAAAACCCACTCACTGTACCCTCTGCCCCCATCTCCCTTAGCACAAACCCCACCCTCACAGAAACCCACAGTAACTCACACATCCCCCTCTGCACAAACCCCACTTCCACAGCAACCCACACATCCCCCTCAGCTCAAACCCCACCCCCACAGCAACCCACAGTAACCCACACAATGTACCCTCTTCCCCCATCCCCCTCACCACAAACCCCACCCCTACAGTAACCCACAGCAACCCACACACTGTACCTTCCATCCCCATCCCCCTCACCACAACCCCCCCACTGTAACCCCCATAGGCCCTCTCCCCCATCCCCCTCACCACAACCTCCACTCCCACTGAAACCCCCATAGGCCTTCTGCCCCCACCCCCACACCACAGACCCCACCCCCACAGCAACCCCCTATAGGCCCCTGCCAGGGCACCTGCTCCCCCTAACTCACGTTTCTCCCCAGACCAGTTATAGAAAAGAAGTTGAAGGTTTGGTACACGATCGCAGATGGAATAACGAATAAATGTGAGGAGTGACATGAGAGAATCAAGATATCCCCAGACATCATAGTGGCTACAGAAACAAAAGTCACTGGGATAATAACAGATGCAATCTTCCAACCCAGATATCAGATCCTGAGGAAGGATAGAAGGAGCAGAGGGGCAGGAGGGATTGCACTGCTAATTAAAAATCGGTGGGGTTAGCAAGAAATGGAAGGAATGGACGAGATTGGAGAAAGGAATTGAATAGTAGGTACAATTCAGTCAGGGGAACACAAGGTAGTCATTGCAGTGATGCATAACCCACCAGAGAACTGCAGGAGGCCAAAAGAGGAATATGGCGAGTGCAACAGAGCAATGGTGGACACTCTAGTTGAAGCGGCAAGAAGCATTAACTCAAGTAGAGCGAAGTTACTGGTCATGGGCGAATTCAATCACAGGGAGATTGATTGGGAAAACCTGGAGCCACATGGGGGTCCAGAAACATGGAGAGCCAAGATGATGGATGTGGTGCTGGCAAATCTCATGCACCAACATGTTAGGGATAGTACCAGAGAGAGAGAGAGATGGGAGGATGAACCAGCAAGACTGGACCTTGTGTTCACCCTGAGTAGCTCAGACATTGAGCACATCACATATGAAAGGCCCCTTGGAGCTAGTGACCACGTAGTTATGAGCTTTGAATACATCGTTGAGTTAAAAATGGAGAGGGTAACAGGAGTAGAAAGGAAAAGCCAAACTATGAAAGGGGGGACTACACAGGAATGAGGACCTTCCTGCAGGAGGTTCAGTGGTAGCAGGAGTTGGTAGGAAAATCAGTAAACGAAATGATGGAATATGTAGCAACAAAATGCAAGGAGGCAGAGGAATGGTTTGTTCCCAAGGGCAACAGAAATAATGGGAAGGACAGAACGAGCCCTTGGTTTACCCGAAGTCCTAAGGAAGCAAAAACTAAGTGCTCTAGATAATGGAAAAAGTACAGAAGACAAAGGACTCAGGAATTTAAAGAGATCAGTCGATGAGCCAGAAACGAGTATGCACAGATAAGGAGGGAGGAGCAGCGGCAGTAGGAAAATGACATAGCATCGAAAGTAAAGTCTGACCCGAAACTACTTTACAGCCACATCAGGAGGACGACAACAATCAAGGACCAGGTAATCAGGCTGAGGAAAGAAGGCGGGGAGCTCACAAGAAACAACCAAGAAGTCTGTGAGGAGTTCAACATGAGATTTCAGGAAGTATTTACAGTGGAGGCAGAAGGGACTCTGGGAAGACAAAACAGTTGGGTACATCAACAAGGGATATACCAACAAGTGTTTGATGAATTACACACAACTGAGGAAGAGGTGGAGAAGCTCCTAAGTGACCTTGATACCTCAAAGGCGGTGGGACCGGACAACATCTCTCCGTGGGTCCTTAGAGAGGGAGCAGAGACACTATG
The DNA here is from genome assembly GCF_038502225.1 of Cherax quadricarinatus. Lineage (NCBI taxonomy): Eukaryota > Metazoa > Arthropoda > Malacostraca > Decapoda > Parastacidae > Cherax > Cherax quadricarinatus. The sequence continues at coordinate 56,184,639 of NC_091300.1, read as the reverse complement.
TGTGCCACTAACCAAAATCTTCAACACTTCCCTTAAAACTGGGCAACTACCTGAAGTATGGAAGAAGGCAAATGTAGTCCCCATCTTTAAGAAAGGAGACAGAAACGATGCACTAAATTATAGACCAGTGTCACTGACGTGTATAGTATGCAAAGTCATGGAGAAGATTATCAGGAGGAGATTGGTGGAGCACCTGGAGGGGAACAAGATTATAAACGACAACCAGCACGGATTCATGGAAGGCAAATCCTGTGTCACAAACTTACTAGAGTTATATGACAAGGTGACTGAAATAACAAATGGGAGGGAGGGTTGGGTTGATTGCATTTTCTTGGACTGCTAGAAGGCCTTCGACACAGTTCCTCACAAGAGATTAGTACAGAAGCTAGAGGAACAGGCACATATAACAGGAAGGGCACTGCAATGATCAGAGAATACCTAACAGGGAGGCAACAGCGAGTCATTGTCCATGATTAGGTATTACAGTGGGCGCCGGTGACGAGCGGGATCCCACAGGGGTCAGTCCTGGGACCAGCGCTATTCTTGGTATATGTGAGCAACGTGACGGAAGGGATAGACTCAGAACTGTCCCTGTTTGCAGATGATGTGAAGTTAATGAGGAGAATTAAATCAGATGCGGACCAGACTGGTCTACAGAGAGACCTGGACAGGCTGGATGCATGGTCCAGCAACTGGCTACTAGAATTTAACCCCGCCAAATGCATAGTCATGAAGATCAGAGAAGGGCAAAGAAGACTGCAGACAGAGTATAGGCTAGGAGGCCAAATGCTGCAAGCCTCACTCAAGGAGAAAGATCTAGGAGTGAGTATAATACCGAGTACATCGCCAGAAGCACACATTAACAAAATAACTGCTGCGGCATATGGGCGCCTGGCAAACCTGAGAATAGCATTCCACTATCTCAGTAAGGAATCGTTCAAGACTTTATACACTGTGTACGTCAGGCTCATACTGGAGTACGGAGCACCAGTTTGGAACCCACACCTGATCAAACACGTCAAGAAATTAGAGAAAGTTCAAAGGTTTGCAACAAGGTTAGTTCCAGAGCTAAGGGAAATGTCCTATGAAGAAAGATTAAAGGAAATCGGTCTGACGACACTGGAGGACAGGAGGGTCAGAGGAGACATGATAACGACATACAAAATGCTGCGTGGAATAGACAAGGTGGACATAGACATGATGTTCCAGAGATGGGACACAGAAACAAGGGGTCACTGTTGGAAGCTGAAGACTCAGATGAGTCAAAGGGATGTTAGGAAGTATTTCTTCAGCCACAGAGTTGTTAGGAAGTGAAATAGTCGGGCAAGCGATGTAGTGGAGGCAGGAACTATACATAGTTCTAAGACGAGACATGAGAAAGTTCATGGAGCAGGGAGAGGGAGGACCCAGTAGCGGTCATTGAAGGGGCGGGGCCAGGAGCTGAGTCTCGACCCCTGCAACTACAATTAGGTGAGTTAGGTGAGTACACACACACACACACACACACACACACACACACACACACACACACACACACAAACACAGACACACACACACACACACAGAAGAGCCAGAAACGAGTATGCACAGATAAGGAGGGAGGCCCAGCGACAGTATGAAAACGACATAGCATCGAAAGTCAAATCTGACCCGAAACTGCTGTATAGCCACATTAGGAGGAAGACAACAGTCAAGGACCAGGTGATAAGGCTGAGGAAAGAAGGTGGAGAACTCACAAGAAACGATCAAGAGGTATGTGAGGAGCTCAACACGAGATTTAAGGAAGTATTTACAGTAGAGACAGGAAGGACTCTGGGGGGACAGACCAGATGGGGACACCAGCAAGGAATACACCAACAAGTGTTGGACGACATACATACAGATGAGGAGGAGGTGAAGAAACTGCTAAGGGACATCGATACCTCAAAGGCAATGGGACCGGACAGCATCTCTCCGTGGGTCCTTAGAGAGGGAGCAGATATGTTGTGCGAGCCACTTACCACAATCTTCAACACATCCCTGGAAACTGGGCAACTACCTGAGGTATGGAAGACGGCAAATGTAGTTCCCATTTTCAAAAAAGGAGACAGAAAAGAGGCACCAAACTATAGACCTGTGTCATTGACGTGTATAGTATGCAAAATTATGGAGAAGATTATCAGGAGGAGAGTGGTGGAGTACCTGGAACGGAACAGGAGTATAAATGCCAACCAGCACGGATTCACGGAAGGCAAATCCTGTGTCACAAACCTTCTGGAGTTTTATGATAAAATATCAGAAGTAAGACAAGAGAGAGAGGGGTGGGTTGATTGCATCTTCTTGGACTGCAAGAAGGCCTTTGACACAGTTCCTCACAAGAGATTAGTGCAGAAGCTAGAGCATCAGGCGCATATAACAGGAAGGGCACAGCAATGGATCAGAGAATACCTGACAGAGAGGCAACAACGAGTCATGGTACGTAATGATGTATCACAGTGGGCACCTGTGACGAGCGGGGTCCCACAGGGGTCGGTCCTAGGACCAGTGCTATTTTTGGTGTATGTGAACGACATGACGGAAGGGTTAGACTCAGAAGTGTCCCTGTTTGCAGATGATGTGAAGTTAATGAGGAGAATTAAATCTGATGAGGACCAGGCAGGACTTCAAAGAGACCTGGACACCTGGTCCAGCAAATGGCTTCTCGAATTTAATCCTGCCAAATGCAAAGTCATGAAGATAGGGGAAGGGCACAGAAGACCACAGACAGAGTATAGGCTAGGTGGCCAAAGACTGCAAACCTCACTCAAGGAGAAAGATCTTGGGGTGAGTATAACACCGAGCATGTCTCCGGAAGCACACATCAATCAGATAACTGCTGCAGCATATGGGCGCCTGGCAAACCTGAGAACAGCATTCCGATACCTTAGTAAGGAATCATTCAAGACACTGTACACCGTGTATGTCAGGCCCATACTGGAGTATGCAGCACCTGTTTGGAACCCGCACTTGTTAAAGCACGTCAAGAAACTAGAGAAAGTACAAAGGTTTGCGACAAGGTTAGTTCCAGAGCTAAGGGGAATGTCCTATGAAGAAAGATTAAGGGAAATCGGCCTGACGACACTGGAGGACAGGAGGGTCAGGGGAGACATGATAACGACATATAAAATACTGCGTGGAATAGACAAGGTGGACAAAGACAGGATGTTCCAGGGAGGGGACACAGAAACAAGAGGCCACAATTGGAAGTTGAAGACACAAATGAGTCAGAGAGATAGTAGGAAGTATTTCTTCAGTCATAGAGTTGTAAGGCAGTGGAACAGCCTAGAAAATGACGTAGTGGAGGCAGGAACCATACACAGTTTTAAGACGAGGTTTGATAAAGCTCATGGAGCGGGGAGAGAGAGGGCCTAGTAGCAACCGGTGAAGAGGCGGGGCCAGGAGCTAGGACTCGACCCCTGCAACCACAAATAGGTGAGTACAAATAGGTGAGTACACACACACACACACACACACACATACACACACGCACACACACACACACACACACACACACACACACACACACACACACACACACACACACACACACACACACACACACACACACACACACACACACACACACAAGGAAAAAGATCTTGGGGTGAGTATGATGCAGAGCACATCTCCTGAGGTGCACATCAATCAGGTAACTGTTGCAGCGTACGGGCGTCTGGCAAACCAAGGGCTAGCGTTCCGATACCTCAGTAAGAAATCGT
>NC_091300.1:55960902-56175902 GCF_038502225.1 Cherax quadricarinatus | reverse complement strand
AGCCACATCAGGAGGAAAGCAACAGTCAAGGACCAGGTAATCAGACTGAGGAAGGGTGATGGGGAATTCACAAGAAACGACCGAGAGGTATGTCAGGAGCTCAACACAAGATTTAAAGAGGTATTTACAGTGGAAACCAGTAGGACTCCAAGAAATCAGAACAGGGGGGCACACCAGCAAGTGCTGGATGAGGTACATATAACCAAGGAGGAGGTGAAGAAGCTGCTATGCGAACTTGACACCTCAAAGGCAGTGGGACCAGACAACATCTCTCCATGGGTCCTTAAAGAGGGAGCAGAGATATTGTGTGAGCCATTAACAAAGATCTTCAACACATCATTTGAAACTGGGCAACTCCTTGAGGTATGGAAAATGGCAAATGTAGTCCCAATTTTTAAAAAGGGAGACAGACATGAGGCACTAAACTACAGACCTGTATCACTAACGTGTATAGTATGCAAGGTCATGGAGAAGATCATCAGGAGGAGAGTGGTGGGGCACCTGGAAAGAAACAAGTGTATAATTGACAACCAGCACGGTTTCAGGGAAGGAAAATCCTGTGTCACAAACATACTAGAGTTTTATGACAAGGTGACAGAAGTAAGACAAGAGAGAGAGGGGTGGATCGACTGCGTATTTTTGGACTGCAAGAAGGCCTTCGACACAGTTCCTCACAAGAGGTTACTGCAAAAGCTAGAGGACCAGGCACACATAACAGAAAGGCACTGCAATGGATCAGAGAATATCTGACAGGGAGGCAACAACGAGTCATGGTACGCGACGAGGTGTCAGAGTGGGCGCCTGTGACAAGCGGGGTTCCACAGGGGTCAGTCCTAGGACCTGTGCTGTTCTTGGTATACGTGAACGACATAACGGAAGGGATAGACTCAGAAGTGTCCTTGTTTGCAGATGATGTGAAGTTAATGAGAATAATCAAATCGGACGAGGATCAGGCAGGACTACAAAGAGACCTGGACAGGCTACAAGACTGGTCCAGCAACTGGCTCCTTGAATTTAACCCTGCCAAATGCAAAGTCATGAAGACTGGGGAAGGGCAAAGAAGATCGCAGACACAGTATAGTTTAGATAGCCAAAGACTGCAAACCTCACTCAAGGGAAAAGATCTGGGGGTGAGTATAACACCGAGCATATCTCCTGAGGCGCACATCAATCAGATAACTGCTGCAGCATACGGGCGCCTGGCAAACCTACGGATAGCGTTCCGATACCTCAGTAAGGATTCGTTTAAGACTCTGTACACCATCTACGTCAGGCCCATACTGGAGTATGCAGCACCAGTTTGGAATCCACACCTAGTCAAGCACGTCAAGAAATTAGAGAAAGTGCAAAGGTTTGCAACAAGACTAGTCCCAGAGCTACGGGGATTGTCCTATGGAGAAAGGTTGAGGGAAATCGGCCTGACGACACTGGAGGCCAGGAGGGTCAGGGGAGACATGATAACGACATATAAAATACTGCGCGGAATAGACGAGGTGGACAAAGACGGTATGTTCCAGAGATGGGACACAGACATAGGAGGTCACAATTGGAAGTTGAAGACTCAGATGAATCAAAGGGATGTTAGGAAGTATTTCTTCAGTCATAGAGTAGTCAGGCCATGGAATAGCCTAGAAAGTGATGTGGTGGAGGCAGGAACCATACATAGTTTTAAGGCAAGGTATGATAGAGCTCATGGGGCAGGGAGAGAGAGGACCTAGTAGCAATCAGCGAAGAGGCGGGGCCAGGAGCTGTGACTCGACCCCTGCAACCACAAATAGGTGAGTACAAATAGGTGAGCACACACACACACACACACACACACACACACACACACACACACACACACATATATATATATACACACACACACACACAAGGGAATACTTGTCAGGAAGACAGCAGCGAGTCATGGTACGTGGCGAGGTGTCAGAGTGGGCACCTGTGACCAGCGGGGTCCCGCAGGGGTCAGTCCTAGGACCAGTGCTGTTTCTGGTATTTGTGAACGACATGACGGAAGGAATAGACTCTGAGGTGTCCCTGTTTGCAGATGACGTGAAGTTGATGAGAAGAATTCACTCGATAGAAGACCAGGCAGAACTACAAAGGGATCTGGACAGGCTGCAGACCTGGTCCAGCAATTGGCTTCTGGAGTTCAATCCCACCAAGTGCAAAGTCATGAAGATTGGGGAAGGGCAAAGAAGGCCGCAGACGGAGTACAGTCTAGGGGGTCAAAGACTACAAACCTCACTCAAGGAAAAAGATCTTGGGGTGAGTATAACACCAGGCACATCTCCTGAAGCGCACATCAACCAAATAACTGCTGCAGCATATGGGCGCCTAGCAAACCTCAGAACAGCATTCCGACATCTTAATAAGGAATCATTCAGGACCCTGTACACCGTGTACGTTAGGCCCATATTGGAGTATGCGGCACCAGTTTGGAACCCACACCTAGCCAAGCACGTGAAGAAACTAGAGAAAGTGCAAAGGTTTGCAACAAGACTAGTCCCAGAGCTAAGAGGTATGTCCTACGAGGAGAGGTTTAAGGGAAATCAACCTGACGACACTGGAGGACAGGAGAGATAGGGGGGACATGATAACGACATACAAAATACTGAGAGGAATTGACAAGGTGGACAAAGACAGGATGTTCCAGAGATTGGACACAGTAACAAGGGGACACAGTTGGAAGCTGAAGACACAGATGAATCACAGGGATGTTAGGAAGTATTTCTTCAGCCACAGAGTAGTCAGTAAGTGGAATAGTTTGGGAAGCGATGTAGTGGAGGCAGGATCCATACATAGCTTTAAGCAGAGGTATGATAAAGCTCACGGTTCAGGGAGAGTGACCTAGTAGCGATCAGTGAAAAGGCGGGGCCATGAGCTCGGACTCGACCCCCGCAACCTCAACTTGGTGAGTACAACTAGGTGAGTACACACACACACACACACACACACACACACACACACACACACACACACACACACACACACACACACATTCTCATGCCAATGCAGTGTGCACTGATGGTTCTAAATCCTCTGACGGTTTCGGGTTTGCAGCGGTGTTCCCGGCGTTGTGTGAGGGCATATATTAGACTCGGCTAACATTTTTACAGCTGAACTGTATGCAATTCTTATTGCAATTATTTGTATTACACCTATGCCTACCTCAATGTCTGTCGTAATTTCAAACTCTTCTAGTGATTTGAAAGTTTTTTAAAAAAATGATTCGCCTCATCCTTTACCTCTTCATATACAACTTCGGTTGTATACGAAGAGCAAGGGGATGAACTTACGCCGTATTTCTAAACAAAACACACACACACACACACACACACACACACACACACACACACACACACACACACACACACACACACACACACACACACACACACACACACACATGCACACACACACATTTTCTTGGACTGTAAGAAGGCGTTTGATACAGTTCCACATAAGAGATTAGTGCAGAAGCTGGTGGACCAGGCAGGGACAACAGGGAAGGCACTACATCGGATCAGGGAATACCTGTCAGGAAGACAACTGAGAGTCATGGTACGTGGTGAGGTGTCAGAGTGGGCGCCAGTAACAAGCGTGGTGCCACAGGGATCAGTCCTAGGACCGGCGCTGTTTCCGGTATTTGTGAACGACATGACGGAGTGAATAGAATCCGAAGTGTCCCTGTTTGCAGATGATGTGATGTTGATGGGAAGAATTAAATCGGAAGAAGACCATGCAGAACTACAGAGGATCTGGACAGACTGCAGGCCTGGTCCAGCAACTGGCTGCTGAAGTTCAACGCCACCAAGTGCAAAGTCACGAAGACTGGGAAGGGCAAAGAAGACCACAGACGGAGTACAGTCTAGGGGGCCAGAGCCTACAACCCTTACTCAAGGAAATGGATGTTGGTGTGTGTATAACGCCGGGCACTTCTCCTGAGGCGCACGTCAACCAAATAACTGCTGCTGCATACGGGCGCCTGGCAAACCTAAGAACAGCATTCCAACAGCTAAATAAGGACTTAATCTGGACCCTGTACAATGTGGACGTTTGGCCCATGCAGCTCCAGTTTGCAACCTTGCCAAGCATGTAAGGAAACATGAGAAAGTGCAAAGGTTTGTAACAAGAATAGTCCCGGAGCTAAGGGGTATGTCCTACAAGGAGACTTTATGGGAAATCGACAGGAGAGATAGAGAGGATATGATAATGACATATAAAATACTAAGAGTTATAGACACGGTGGACAGAGCTAGATGTTCCAGAGATGGGACACAGCGACAAGGGGGCACAGTTGGAAGCTGAAGACTCAGATGAACCACAGGGATGTTAGGAAGTATTTCTTCAATTACAGGGTAGTCAGGAAGTGGAATAGTTTGGAAATCGATGTAGTGGAGGCAGGATCCATTCATAGCTTTAAGCAGAGGTATGATAAAGCTCATAGTGCAGGGAGAGTTACCCAGTAGCGGCTAGTGAAGAGGCGGGGCCATGAGCTATGACTTAACCCCTGCAACAACATCTAGGTGAGTACAACTAGGTGAGTACACACACACACACACACACACTCTTGGGATATTAGATCCTGAGGAAAGGCAGAGGGAACAGGCGTGGAGGACTGGCGCTGCTCATCAAAAACCAATGGGATTTTGATGAGCTGGAGAGAGGAGACAGAGGAAAAGCAAAAGTCTACATAAGAGGAAAACTTCAGTCTGGAGGTCCCAAGGTGGTAATTCCATTGATGTGTAACCCACCACAGGAGACAAAGGCAAGAGTAGCCCAACGGAAAGGAAGGAGACAATATTTATGGTAAGGCCCTATCAGGCCACAAAGCAAGGCCGAGAAATGAAGGGAACCAGCTACTGGGCACAGGGATAGCAGTAAGTGAGGGGGGTGCAGGTAGAGAAGGTGACAGGTCCTATGCAGAGGTACGACCATGCCACCAAGAGTTACAGGAAAAAATAAGGGAGACAATGGCTATGCACGAAAAGGACCCAGAGATACCGAGGGAAAGGCAATGGGAGGAGAAGACAGAGAAGTCAATGATTATTCATGGGCTTCAGGGGAGCAAAGGAAGGGCACACAATGAAAGATGGCAGAAAGAAAAACAGGATATTGAAAACATCATCAAAGAAACAGACGGCGAGGAGGACATGGCTGAGATAGTAAATTTTCAGAGAATAGGGAGGAACTTGATTTTAAAGAGAGAAATGGTGTGGAACATGATCCTGCAAGAAAAACCAGGGTTGAAGGAATCATCAACATTCAAGAGGGTATTCCTAGACCACAACAGAACAAGAACAGAATGACAGCAGCCAAGGGACAGGACACAGAAATGAAAGGGTCTAGGAAGAGAGACAAGGATGGGCAGAGCAACAAGCACAAGCACAAACAGAACTACCCTCAGAACCCCACAGGTAAACAGAGAATCCTAACACAAACCACAATACACACTTACAGCTCCCACCCCACACTATGCAGTAGAATCCCATAGCACACTGCCAGGTCTCCCACTACTCCAACCCCAGCAGACCCCCGGAAGACAGTGATGGAGAGGATGGTACACCAATACTGATGGAATAATGAATAAGTGGGAGGAGTGGCACGAAAGAATCAAAGCGGCATTCCTGGAGATCATAGCTCTCACAGAAACCAAGTTCACAGGAATGATAACAGATGCCATCTTTCCAACGGGATATCAGATACTGAGGAAAGAGAGCGAGAACAGAGAGGATGGAGGAGTGGCACTACTCATCAAAAACCAATGTGATTTTGACGAGCTGGAGAGAGGAGACAGAGGAGAAGCAAGAGACTAGAAAATAGGAACACTTCAGTCTGGAGGGTCCAAGGTGGTAATTGCAGTGATGTATTACCCACCTCAGAACAGTAAGAGGCCAGATGGGCTCATGCAAAGAGGGCAAAGCTACTGCATGGGGGCCCAGAAACGTGGAGGGCTAAGATGATGGAAAACCTCATGTACCAACACGTAAGGGGACACTATGCAGAGAGAGTGGAGGGGGTGAGCCAGCAAGACTGGACCTAGTATTCACCTTGAGTAGTGCAGATATTGAGAGTGACCACATAGTTCTGGGCTTTGAATACATAGTAGAGCTGCAAGGAATGAAGCTACAGGCACGAACAATTTCTTGCATGAGGTTCAGTGAGACAGAGAACTGGCAGGGAAGTTAGTAAATGAGATGATCTCATATGTGGCAACAACATGCAACGAAACTGAGGGAAGGTTTGTACCCAAGGGTAACAGAAATAACTAGAAGGCCAGGATGAGCCTTTGTTTCATCCAAAGGTGTGGAGAGCTGAAAACCAAATGTGATAGAGAATTGTGAGGGAAAAGTTCAATAGATAGGAGTAGAGAGGGAGTATATAGTAACAATAGTTTCATTGCCGGCTACTTGTTAAGGTAGGGCAAGTCAAGCTCCCACTATTCCCGCCTTTTTTCCCCCACCCCGAAAGTGATAGTTTGACTGCCGGCTGCTTGTTAAGGTAGGGTCAATCTAGCTCCCGCTATCCCTTCCCCTCCTTCTTCCCCCCCCCCCAGAAAGGTGACGTGTGGGGCTCCGGTCCAAACAGTAATCACTAGACTCACAGCTCCCAGCACTACTGTAAGTACATGCCTACCTTGTATTCTAGTGGATTTATTGGTTGAAAGCTTCACTTTTGACCAATAATAAACTTAGTCCTTTCAGTCTTGCTCTAAGTTGACTGTTGTAATAATCACCACGATACATCCCTCTAGCGCCTGGAACCAATCTTGGGCGGAAAACATTATATACTGAGTAAAAAAAAGGAGAATTGTGTGCACTACCTAACAGAGTTTACTGCCAGAGGGGAATCATAGGCCTGTCCCGTGTGGAAAAATAATAATATTGAACTTTGTGTAAGAGGAAAGAAAGTCTCCCTGAAAGCATTGAGTATAGTATACATAGTGTATAGTGTATACTACAGTGGCTCCCTAGTATATTGATGATAAAGGCTAAAGTGTCATTTGAAAACAGGTGAATTTGTAAATGAAGTGATAAGCCTATAGAGGCAGGTGCCAGAAGTCGCCAGAAACTTACCACAGGTCAGCTGTTCTTAATAATCTTACTGGCCTGCTAGTGTACTCGCATATAATCTAGTGATACCAGTGAATAGCAGAATACAGTGTTGTAGTAGCAACTAACCAGTATTATAATGGTACTTAGTGGAGTGGAGTGACTTTCATTAGTTTCTTTTTCTTGAAATACCAGACGTTACTGTGAATTTCATATAACCTGTAGTTACCAGCGGTCGCAATATACACAACGAGAAGCAATTATTACTACAGAAAAAGCGCCCTTCCTCCAAAATTTGCACCAGTCAACTATAGTGATAATATAGCATTTATTGTGGTGGAGACGGAAAAAAAAATAGAGAAGCTAGATACAGCGATTGATAAACAAAGGTGGAGGCTCGACCGTTCGTCATTGTAGGAGTGCCAGCAGTCACCGGCTCTTCAACACGCAAGTTATACTTTTGTATCAATCAAATCACATATTACTCGGGTAGATAATTTCCAGTAGATCCTTCATGTGTTAGCTCAAATCACCGACCAGTATGGTTTAAATAAGTGACCCACTGATCAGATCAGATAGACTGGTCCGAACCCTTGACTGGTCCGAACCCTTGACTGGTCCGAACCCTTGACTGGTCCGAACCCTGGACTGGTTTCAAACGGTTTCGTTGTGCACCACCTAGCAGGTTATTAATAGAATATTCAAGAGGTTGCTAGTAGAATTGCAGTAAATCAACCATTCAAATCATTATGAAGCTGTGTGTAGTCTGTGGTCAGTCAAACAAACGGGCTTCCACATGCATAAATTGTCATTTCTGTGGAAATTGGTGTCACGCCCCTTGTGCAGATATCCAAGAACTAGCTACAAGCAGTATTAAAACAGGGAAGTGTTTTTGGGTATGCCCAAATGAGATAAATCTGTGGACTAAAATCACAAGGGTATTAAAAGAGGTCAACATCAAAGCTGCTTTCATAGAAAACCTGGAAGCTTTCTACAACAGATGGGAACATAAAAAGTCCGGGCTGAATGGTACTGCCCTTGATACTGGCCATGTAGTCAGAAACTGTAAGGCTGGAGATGATGTCCTGGTAGTCAGTAAATGGGGGGCTGATAGTGCTGTCCTGGGAGACAGTAATGGGGAAGCTGGAGGTGCTGTCCTGGGAGACAGTAATGGTGAAGCTGGAGGTGCTGTCCTGGGAGACAGTAATGGTGAAGCTGGAGGTGCTGTCCTGGGAGACAGTAATGGTGAAGCTGGAGATGCTGTCCTGGGAGACAGTACTGGGGAAGCTGGAGATGCTGTCCTGGGAGACAGTAATGGTGAAGCTGGAGATGCTGTCCTGGGAGACAGTAATGGTGAAGCTGGAGATTTTGTCCAGGTAGTCGGGAATTATACGCAGGAAGGAATACATATGAATGACCTCATAGGGGACAGGAGCCATAGTAGGGAAACAAGTGTAGTCAAAGATAAGATAAAACCAATATTGCAAACTAGAAATACCGCAGGAAATAGCAAACAAGAGGACTCCACTAGCAATAGTGAGGATATATTACCAAAAACAAATGGTGGGAGCTCCATTGTTGGTGCTAGGGAGGATAGAAGTAAGACAGGGAAACATGCACCAACAGGGAATACAGTCACAGAAACCCAAGGCAAACGGAAACCAAGCCTGTGCACATACTATGCACTTGGTATCTGCTGGCATGGGAAATCTGGAAAAACAGATGGGACGTGCAACTATGACCACCCTAGAAAATGCCATGCCCATATGACAAAAGGAAAATGCAAACTCCCTTCCTGTAAGCTTTTTCACCCTGAACTGTGTACCTCTTCAGTACAGGAAAGACTGTGCTATAACTTAAATTGCCAGGCATACCATCTAAAGGGGACAAAAAGATACAAAACATCCAGGCCATGGGAAAACCTGGGTAGCCACAGCCACTCAAGAGGGAGAGGTTTTTTAGTGCCAGGAAGGAAAAAAAACTGGCAGGAAATGGCAGAAATCGTACACCAAATCCAGTCATTCCTGGAGTGGAACCACAGTCGATGGCCTCCACTCCAAACCAACAGATACAGATACTAATGCCGGAAAAAAAATCCCCCCCCAGTACCAACAATACCACCAGTCCGATAACATTCTTCTTTGCAAATATACAGGGTCTAAAGCCAGCAACAAACAACAAAATACCTTTCATCCGTGGACTGCTTGCAGAGGCAAAGGCAATGTTCGCGGCTTTCACTGAGACCCACATAAAGGATCACTTGGACAACGAAATATGGATCCCAGGTTACAACCTATACAGATGTGACAGAGTGAACAGGCAAAAGGGGGGGGGGGTTGGCCTGTACATTGCAGAGTCACTTGTTTGCACAGAACTGCTAAATGCCTCAAATGATGTAGTGGAAGTTTTAGCAGTAAAGGTCGAGAACCAAAACCTAGTCATTGTGATAGTCTACAAGCCTCCGGATGCAACATCCCAGCAATTCCAGGAACAGCTGTTAAAAATTGACCACTGTCTGGAAAACCTTCCAGCTCCTGCACCCAACATCTTGCTCCTGGGGGATTTCAACTTAAGGCACCTAAAATGGAGGAATATAGCAAATAATATTGTTGCAGTAATAACACCAGGAGGCAGCTCTGATGAAAACTCACACTCACGCGAGCTTTTAAATCTCTGCACAAAATTCAATTTAAACCAGCAAATAATAGAGCCTACTAGACTGGAGAATACACTAGACCTCATCTTCACTAACAATGATGATCTGATAAGAAATATCACCATATCAAAAACAATATACTCAGATCACAACATAATTGAGGTTCAGTCATGTATGCGCGGAGCCCCAGACCGACATAATGAGATTAGTCACGAGGGAGCATTCACCAAATTCAACTTCAATAACAAAAACATAAAGTGGGACCAAGTAAACCAAGTCCTAACCGATATAAGCTGGGAAGATATACTAAGCAACACAGACCCCAACTTATGCCTAGAACAGATTAACTCGGTAGCACTCGATGTATGCACAAGGCTTATTCCTCTAAGAAAAAGGAGGAGTAGATGTAAAACAGAAAGAGACAGGCGCTCCCTTTACAGGCGACGGAAAAGAATAACAGAGCGGCTAAAAGAGGTCAATATATCTGAAATGCGTAGGGAGACACTGGTCAGAGAAATAGCAAGCATCGAACTTAAGCTAAAAGAATCCTTTAGGAGTCAGGAATCGCGGGAAGAACTAAAAGCCATAAATGAAATCGAAAGAAACCCAAAGTATTTCTTCTCCTATGCCAAATCAAAATCGAGAACAACGTCCAGTATTGGGCCCCTACTTAAACAAGATGGGTCCTACACAGATGACAACAAGGAAATGAGTGAGCTACTCAAGTCCCAATATGACTCAGTTTTTAGCAAGCCGCTAACCAGACTGAGAGTCGAAGATCAAAATGAATTTTTTATGAGAGAGCCACAAAATTTGATTAACACAAGCCTATCCGATGTTATCCTGACGCCAAATGACTTCGAACAGGCGATAAATGACATGCCCATGCACTCTGCCCCAGGGCCAGACTCATGGAACTCTGTGTTCATCAAGAACTGCAAGAAGCCCCTATCACGAGCCTTTTCCATCCTATGGAGAGGGAGCATGGACACGGGGGTCGTCCCACAGTTACTAAAAACAACAGACATAGCCCCACTCCACAAAGGGGGCAGTAAAGCAACAGCAAAGAACTACAGACCAATAGCACTAACATCCCATATCATAAAAATCTTTGAAAGGGTCCTAAGAAGCAAGATCACCACGCATCTAGAAACCCATCAGTTACACAACCCAGGGCAACATGGGTTTAGAACAGGTCGCTCCTGTCTGTCTCAACTATTGGACCACTACGACAAGGTCCTAAATGCACTAGAAGACAAAAAGAATGCAGATGTAATATATACAGACTTTGCAAAAGCCTTCGACAAGTGTGACCATGGCGTAATAGCGCACAAAATGCGTGCTAAAGGAATAACAGGAAAAGTCGGTCGATGGATCTATAATTTCCTCACTAACAGAACACAGAGAGTAGTCGTCAACAGAGTAAAGTCCGAGGCAGCTACGGTGAAAAGCTCTGTTCCACAAGGCACAGTACTCGCTCCCATCTTGTTCCTCATCCTTATATCCGACATAGACAAGGATGTCAGCCACAGCACCGTGTCTTCCTTTGCAGATGACACCCGAATCTGCATGACAGTGTCTTCCATTGCAGACACTGCAAAGCTCCAGGCAGACATCAACCAAATCTTTCAGTGGGCTGCAGAAAACAATATGAAGTTCAACGATGAGAAATTTCAATTACTCAGATATGGTAAACATGAGGAAATTAAATCTTCATCAGAGTACAAAACAAATTCTGGCCACAAAATAGAGCGAAACACCAACGTCAAAGACCTGGGAGTGATCATGTCGGAGGATCTCACCTTCAAGGACCATAACATTGTATCAATCGCATCTGCTAGAAAAATGACAGGATGGATAATGAGAACCTTCAAAACTAGGGAGGCCAAGCCCATGATGACACTCTTCAGGTCACTTGTTCTATCTAGGCTGGAATATTGCTGCACACTAACAGCACCTTTCAAGGCAGGTGAAATTGCCGACCTAGAAAATGTACAGAGAACTTTCACGGCGCGCATAACGGAGATAAAACACCTCAATTATTGGGAGCGCTTGAGGTTCCTAAACCTGTATTCCCTGGAACGCAGGAGGGAGAGATACATGATTATATACACCTGGAAAATCCTAGAGGGACTAGTACCGAACTTGCACACGAAAATCACCCACTACGAAAGCAAAAGACTTGGCAGACGATGCACCATCCCCCCAATGAAAAGCAGGGGTGTCACTAGCACGTTAAGAGACCATACAATAAGTGTCAGGGGCCCGAGACTGTTCAACTGCCTCCCAGCACACATAAGGGGGATTACCAACAGACCCCTGGCAGTCTTCAAGCTGGCACTGGACAAGCACCTAAAGTCAGTTCCGGATCAGCCGGGCTGTGGCTCGTATGTTGGTTTGCGTGCAGCCAGCAGCAACAGCCTGGTTGATCAGGCTCTGATCCACCAGGAGGCCTGGTCTCAGACCGGGCCGCGGGGGCGTTGACCCCCGGAACTCTCTCCAGGTAAACTCCAGGTAAACCACATCTAACAGTAAAGAAACAAGTAATCAGATTGAGAAATGAAAAAGGGGAGATCAAAAGAAACGACTGAGAAGTATGTGAGGAGCGCAACACGAGATTCAAAGAAGTATTATCAGAGGAGACTCCAGAAAGATGGAGAGGTGGGGTACACCATCAAGTGTTAGACACAATGCATACAACCAAGGAAAAAGTGAAAAGGCTGCTAAGCGAGCTAGATACCTCAAATGTGATGGGTCCTAAGAGAAGAGCAGAGGCACTATGTGTACCACTAACAACAATCTTCAACACATATATAGAAACAGGGCGACTACCTGAGGTATGGAAGACAGCAAATGAACCCCACCTTTGACAAGCGGGGTTCCAAATGGGTTAGTCCTAGGACTGGTGTTGTTTCTGGTATATGTGATTATGATGGGAGGAATATACTGAGAAGTACCCCTGTTTTTAGATGATTTGAAACTATTGAGAAGAATTAATCGGACAAGAACCAAGCAGAAATACAAAGGGATGTGGACAGGCTGCAGTCCTGGGCCAGAGACTGGCTCCTGGAGTCCAACCCCACCAAGTGCAAAGTCATTAAGATTGGAGAGGGGCAGAGAAGGCCACAGACAGAGTACAGTCTAGGGAGCCAGTGCTTACAAACCTCGCTCATGGAAAAGGATCTTGGTGTGAGTATAACACCGGGAACATCTCCTGAGGTGCACATTAACTAAATAACTGCTGCAGTATACAGGCGCCTGGCAAACCTAAGAGCAGCATTTTGACACCTAAATAAGGAGTCATTCAGGACCCTGTACACTGTGTACGTTAGGCCTATATTGGAATATGCAGCGCCAGTTTGGAACCCTCACCTAGCCAAGCACATAAGGAAACTAGAGAAAGTGCAAAGGTTTGCAACAACACTAGTCCTGGAGCTAAGGGGTATGTCTGGGAAATCGACCTCACGACATTGGAAGACAGGAGAGTTAAGGGAGATATGATAACGACATTTAAAATACTGAGAGGTACAGACAAGGTGGACATAGACAGGCTGTTCCAGAGATGGGACACAACAACAAGAGGTCACAGTTGGAAGCTGAAGACTCAGATGAGCCACAGGGATGTTAGGAAGTACTTCTTCAGTCACAGAGTTGTCAGAAAGTGGAATAGCCTGGGTAGTGATGTAGTGGAGGCAGGATTTATACATAGCTTTAAGAAGAGGTATGATAAAGCTCACGGAGTGGCAAGAGTGACCGGATAGCGGCCAGTTGAAGAGGCAGGGCAAGGAGCTGTGACTCGACCCCTGCAACCACAACTAGGTGAGTACAACTAGGTGAGTACATATACGTACACACACACACACACACACACACACACACACACACACACACACACACACACACACACACACACACACACATACACACACATACACACACACATACACACACACACACACACACACACACACACACACACACACGTGAAGCAGTATCGCTGAATAGTGCTCCCAGGATATAGCGTTCTAGTGGCTGTCCTAAGATATTATTAGCGGTCATCGTACGTGAGTGAATCAGTGAACATACCTACAAGAGTGCAATAGCTTTCAAGAGTGCGAATAATGTGATAAGATCAAGAATTTTTACAATTTATATTTGAATGAATTGTGAGTGAGGGAGGGTAGCAGTCAGCTGATCAGGCTACTGGCCGCAGTGTTGACACAAAATATCCAAACAGTTAATTGGGTTAACGGTGTGATCTGAAATATTAACAAATACATATGTTAGTTGGTTATAACAGCAGTGTAGTGATAAGGTCATGAAAGAGTGATTAAGTAAATACTGAAAGAAAGAAAAAATTAGTCAATCCCCAGCTGTTGGTGTTGTGAATGTAGCTAACATCATCAGACTTGTTATGACCATAATACTGTACTAAAGAAAAAAGAGGGAACACCAAGTCGTAAAATAAAAATAAAATAAAAACTTGAATGCATGATAAAGTTCCTGAAGGAGTTACAAAATTGAAGGAGTTGATAGCAGCCGACCAGCAGGAACCTCCATTGTTGTGCAGACGACATCACTGCCTATTTGTGGTTAATTTTGGTTAGTGTCTAAAGTCTCAGTGTCTCGCCCTGCTGGTTGTATGCTATACCATCTCTCTCTCCCTATTTCAGTACCAGGAGATAGATAGTGGTTAGTAAATTATCTAAATATCGCCAGGTAAACTCCAGAAGAGTTGTGTAGCCTAGTGAACCCCCCCCCCGTTTTTCTGAGGGACAAGCTAGTAAACAAGTACGCACATACAAACACACGTGTGCACCCGTAATTATTATTATAATAAACATTAGTATATATTAATAAGGAATTGAGTGAGAAAATATAATCCTATAGTCTTCTCAAAAAGTAAAGTAGCGTAGTGTGCGAAGATCTGGGCCGGGAGAGTACCGGTGAACCAACAACAATAACAAATAGTGTTAACGTAACCCCCCCCCCTCTTTTTCAAAGAACGACAAGCTAGTAAACACACACACACACAAACACAAGTGTACGCAATTAATATTATATAGTATATATTAGTGTATATTAATAAGGAATTGATTGTGAAATTTTTTTTATGATCTTCAAAAGAGTAGCGTAGCTAGTGTGCACACGCACACCCATACACCCACACACACCCACACACACCCACACACACCCACACACACCCACACACACCCACACACCCAAACACACCCACACCCCCCCACACCCCCACACACCCCCACACCCCCCACACCCCCCACACCCCCCACACACCCCCACACACCCCCACACACACCCACACACACCCACACACACCCACACACCCCCCCACACACCCACACACACCCACACACCCACACACACATCCACACACACCCACACACACCCCCACACACCCTCACACACCCCCACATTCCCCCCACCCCCTCCACACACACACACATTGCCAGACTCACACATACACTCCCCCCTAACCCACCGACATCTCACTCCTTCACCTGATCCCTCCCCTCCCTCTTTCACAGTCCCCCTTCCCACCTCTCCCTCCATCCCTCCATCACCCACTCACCCACTTGCTTCACTCTCCTTCCCACTCCCCCTTCCCACTAATCTCCCACATAGCCACAGTTCCTCCTCTACCTCCCCCCCCCACACTCTGACATACACAATACTAACCTAACATACAGAATTACATAGGTTTCCCACTCTGAGGCAATCAGGATAAAACAAAAATGGGTTGCCAGAGAGCAACAAGAAAAACCAAGGGACAGGAGGAGGAAACTGCAAAGGAAGATTGGGCAGCAGAGCTCACAAAAAGGGAACCTGAATGGGAAAAGAAACTAGAAGAACTTAGCATGAGAATGGAAGAGAGGATAGACATGGAAAGCAGGAAGTGGGAGGTGCAAGTCAAAGCAGCAGAGGCCAGGATACAGAGTTTAGAAGAGGAACTAAAAAATCTGAAACAGCCTAAAGAACTAAAGAACATTTTGGGATTGACAACAGAGACTGCTACCTCAGTCACAAATAAGGGGACTGTAGGGAAAGAAGGAGCAAAACAGCATGTAGAAGCTCAATCAGTGGAGAATGTAGTAAATGAAAGACCTAAGCTATATGTAGAGGCCCTAACAGACCACAGCAGAGCCCAGGGAAAGCCGAGAAGGGAAAATGATAGGCCACTGAGCCCAAGTACATTAGCTAGTGAAACTGAAGAAAGGAAAGCTGCAATGTAGGAAATCAAATTGAATGAGAGGATACACAGGGATATGCAGTGGGAGAATGAAAGGGTGAGGTCAGTCTTTGTGTATGGGCTCCAGGAAGTTGAAGGGGAAACATATGAAGCCAGAAAACAAGGGGAAAAAAGCAATTGAAAGAATCATGAAAGCAATAGGAGAAGACGACATGACCCAGCTGGAAAATTTTCGGAGAATAGGGGGGTATGTAAAAAAAAGAACCCGGCCAGTGAAAGTGACCTTCAAGGCAGAATTGACTCGGAACAGGATCCTGCAGGAGAAAGCACGATTAAGGGACATGCCGGCATACAGGAAGGTGTATCTCGACTGCGACAGAACACAAGCAGAATGGCAGAAACAGAGAGAGATGGTACAAAGGCGAAAGGAGGAAAGAGAGGGGATGGAGAAGACAGACAGGAGATCCCAGACACAGGAAGATCAAATGCAGCCTCCCTCACAACTTCCTATAGAAGCCTCCCAACCAGGTCAACCCCAGTGCAACCAAACACTCTAAACCAAAACACCCATGCCACATCCAATGCCCCCACCCACTGCATTACAAACTCCACCCCAACAGCAACCACCCATAGTTCCTTATCAGGTCTCCCACTTCCCCAACCCCAATACACCTCCCAGACCACAATCTTAGAAAAGAAGGTGAAAGTGTGGTATACAAATGCAGATGGAATAACAAATAAGTATGAGGAGTCGCACGAAAGAATCAAGGAGACATCCCCAGACATAATAGCACTCACAGAAACAAAACTTACCAGAATAATAACAGATTCAATCTTTCCAACCGGATATCAAATCCTCAGGAAATACAGAGGGAGGAGAGGGGGAGGAGGAGTTGCACTGCTCATTAAAAACCAGTGGGGGTTTGAGAAAATGGAAGGAATGGATGGCACGGGCGAAAGGGACTACTTAGTAGGAACAATCCAGTCTGAGGGACATAAGGTGATAATTGCAGTAATGTACAACCCACCACAGAACTGCAGGAGGCCAAGAGAAGAATACGATGAGAGCAACAGAGCAATGGTCGACACACTAGCCGAGGTGGCCAGGAGAGCACACATGGGGGGAGCAAAGTTACTAGTTATGGGTGATTTCAATCACAAGGAGATTGACTGGGAAAACCTGGAGCCCCATGGGGGTCCCAAAACATGGAGAACCAAGATGATGGATGTGGTACTGGAAAACCTCATCCATCAACATGTTAGAGATACTACCAGAGAGAGAGGAGAGGATGAACCAGCAAGACTGGACCTTGTATTCACCTTGAGTAGTTCTGACATCGAGGATATCATGTATGAAAGGCCCCTGGGAGCTAGTGATCATGTGGTTCTGTGCTTCGACTACATAGTTGAGCTCCAAGTGGAGAGAGCAGCAGGAATAGGGTGGGAAAAACCAAACTACAAAAGGGGGAACTACTCAGGCTTGAGGAACTTCCTTCAAGACATTCAGTGGGAGAGGGAACTGACAGGAAAACCAGTACAAGAAATGATGGACTATGTGGCAACAAAATGCAAGGAGGCAGAGGAGAGGTTTGTTCCCAAGGGAAACAGAAATAATGGGAAGAACAGAAAGAGTCCTTGGTTCACCCAAATGTGTAGGGAGGCAAAAACTAGGTGTACTAGAGAATGGAAAAGGTACAGAAGACAGAGAACTCAGGAAAATAAAGAGATTTGCCGAAGAGCCAGAAACGAATATGCACAGATAAGAAGGGAGACTCAGCGGCAATACGAAAATGACATAGCAACGAAAGTCAAGACTGACCCGAAGCTGTTGTACAGCCACATCAGGAGGAAAACAACAGTCAAGGACCAGGTAATCAGACTGAGGAAGGGTGATGGGGAATTCACAAGAAACGACCGGGAGGTATGTCAGGAGCTAAACACAAGATTTAAAGAAGTATTTACAGTGGAAACCAGTAGGACTCTAGAAAATCAGAGCAGGGGGGTGCACCATCAAGTGCTGGATGAGGTACATATAACCAAGGAGGAGGTGAAGAAGCTGCTATGCGAACTTGACACCTCAACGGCGGTGGGACCAGACAACATCTCTCCGTGGGTCCTTAAAGAGGGAGCAGAGACATTGTGTGTACCATTGACAAAGATCTTCAACACATCATTTGAAACTGGGCAACTCCCCGAGGTATGGAAGATGGCAAATGTAGTCCCAATTTTTAAAAAGGGAGACAGACATGAGGCACTAAACTACAGACCTGTATCACTAACGTGTATAGTATGCAAGGTCATGGAGAAGATCATCAGGAGGAGAGTGGTGGAGCACCTGGAAAGAAACAAGTGTAAAATTGACAACCAGCATGGTTTCAGGGAGGGAAAATCCTGTGTCACAAACCTATTAGAGTTTTATGACAAGGTGACAGAAGTAAGACAAGAGAGAGAGGGGTGGATCGACTGCATTTTTTTGGATTGCAAGAAGGCCTTCGACACAGTTCCTCACAAGAGGTTACTGCAAAAGCTAGAGGATCAGGCACACATAACAGGAAAGGCACTGCAATGGATAAGAGAATACCTTACAGGGAGGCAACAACGAGTCATGGTACGTGACGAGGTGTCAAAGTGGGCGTCTGTGACAAGCGGGGTTCCATAGGGGTCCTTGGACCTGTGCTGTTCTTGGTATATGTGAATGACATAACGGAAGGGATAGACTCAGAAGTGTCCTTGTTTGCGGACGATGTGAAGTTAATGAGAAGAATCAAATCGGATGAGGATCAGGCAGGACTACAAAGAGACCTGGACAGGCTACAAGCCTGGTCCAGCAACTGGCTCCTTGAGTTTAACCCCGCCAAATGCAAAGTCATGAAGATTGGGGAAGGGCAAAGAAGACTGCAGACACAATATAGTTTAGATGGCCAAAGTCTGCAAACCTCACTCAAAGAAAAAGATCTGGGGGTGAGTATAACACCGAGCATATCTCCTGAGGCGCACATCAATCAGATAACTGCTGCAGCATACGGGCGCCTGGCAAACCTACGGATAGCGTTCCGATACCTCAGTAAGGAGTCGTTCAAGACTCTGTATACCATTTACGTCAGGCCCATACTGGAGTATGCAGCACCAGTTTGGAATCCACACCTAGTCAAGCACGTCAAGAAATTAGAGAAAGTGCAAAGGTTTGCAACAAGACTAGTCCCAGAGCTACGGGGATTGTCCTACGAAGAAAGGTTGAGGGAAATTGGCCTGACGACACTGGAGGCCAGGAGGGTCAGGGGAGACATGATAACGACATACAAAATACTGCGCGGAATAGACAAGGTGGACAAAGACGGGATGTTCCAGAGATGGGACACAGACACAAGAGGTCACAATTGGAAGTTGAAGACTCAGATGAATCAAAGGGATGTTAGGAAGTATTTCTTCAGTCATAGAGTAGTCAAGCCGTGGAATAGCCTAGAAAGTGAAGTAGTGGAGGCGGGAACCATACATAGTTTTAAGGCGAGGTATGATAAAGCTCATGGAGCAGGGAGAGAGAGGACCTAGTAGCAATCAGCGAAGAGGCGGGGCCAAGAGCTATGACTCGACCCCTGCAACCACAAATAGGTGAGTACAAATAGGTGAGTACACACACACATACACGGCGCGAGTAACAGCATCACAAGGTTCTCACGAACTTTTAGCGTACCCTACCCTACCAAGGCTATTACAGGGATCAACGAAAGTGTCAGGGGTCAGTGAACATCCCGAGAAGTGAAATACAAACTCTCCTAAAGCAGAAAAAGGAGATGAGGGCTACAATTTACATGAAACAATTTGAAAGTGAAATCAGTGCAGAAGAGAGGGAGAGAGAGGCAGCAGGTCTAGTGCCGGGTGTAAGCTGTGTTGTCACAAGCCTACATAACTGTAAATTCAATCAGAATAAGTGCTATCCAAAGACAGCGAGATAAGTGCAAATCAAGGATAAATGAGTTAGTGAATAAGATGAGCGTTACTATTTAAGCTAATCTCTCAAGTTTTACCTACTTGATTTCCAGTGGACTGGTCAAGGAGATTGTCTCCTAACGCTTGAGAGGTGCGGAAGGAGCTCAAGATCCCATGTTCATTGAAGCAGCCGTGTGGTGAGACACCTTTGCAGACTCCTCTAGTATACCAGCTCCTCCCAAAGAGCACAAACAGTCCCACTGGGACAAACAAATCATGGAAAAAATCACCAACACAATGCTCACCAATTCACAGGCCATTTGAATTGGTGTTGCTCTTCGCCTAGCCGCCCCCATACTCACCATACATCGGTGTATTTGCGGAGGGCGACAGCTGATCAATTCGGACTTTATGGTCTCGTGTGTCACACATCAGAAGCGAAGTTTGCTAGACATGATGAAGTCAACGACATCATAAAGAGAAGCCTCGCCACACCCCGTTGCCTGGCCAAACGGGAATCCCAAGTACTGAGGTCTGGCAGAAGTCAAAAGCTTCCTGACGGGGCCATTGTGCTACCCTGGTGGTAAGCAGATTGCCTTGGACTACACCTTTGCCGCCACACTGCCGGACACCTACTTGCCATAACCTGAAGCTGAAGGGGGTGGAGCCACCAGCTACAGGGAGACCCAGAAGAACAGCAACTATGAAGGTCTTCCCTCTTGCTATAACTTCATGCCAGTAGGGTCAGAGACCCTTGGAACATGGGGCTAGTGTGCTCAAAAGTTCCTCAAAGAGCTGTGTGAAAAACTCCTACAAGACCCCAAGGATCACAGAGCGGCCAGCTTCCTCTCTCAGAGACTCAGTGTTGTAATTCAGAAGGGAAATGCCTGCAGCATTCTGGGCACGCAGCCCACCGCCAGGGAGCTGTAGGAAGTATTCAAGATGTTCGCTCTCAGATGTTATCTATGTTGTTCTACTCACTATTGCATTTTTGTCATTGTATTTTGTCTTTCAATAAGTCTATATAGAATAAAGAATATAGGGGGTGGTAGGAGAAGAAAATATTACTCAAACAGCTCTGGGGAGAACCTTGAGTTTTCACTGAAGTAAGTTTATTGTATTCTCTGAGGATGAGGGTCCACAGCAAAGTTCCAGAGGTGGTACCTCCTTATATATGTATGTATGTATGTATGTATGTATGTATGTATGTATGTATGTATGTATGTATGTATGTATGTATGGCTATGGGTCCCACAATTTACACCAGAGGTGGACCCCATATAATATGTATATATATATATATATATATATATATATATATATATATATATATATATATATATATATATATATATATATATATATATATATATATATGTCGTGCCGAATAGGCAGAACTTGCGATCTTGGCTTAAATAGCAAAGCTCATCTTGCCATATAGGACAAGTGAAAATTTGTGTATGCAATAATTTCGCCAAACTCATTTTGAACCTAACTAAAAAAATATATTTCACTGTGTTTGTTTAGTATTAAATTACTATAAACAAATCTAAAATATATTTAGTTAGGTTAGGCTAAAATAAATTTATCTTGTTATAATAAGGTTAGGTAAATTTTCTAAGATTCTTCTGGTGCAAAATTAAAAATTTTTACATTAACATTAATGAAAAAAATATATCTTTAAAAGTATAAGAGAAAATTTCAGAAAGGACCTAATTTTAAATGAGTTTTTGCTAATTGACCAGTTTTACATATTCGGCACGACATATATATATATATATATATATATATATATATATATATATATATATATATATATATATATATATATATATATATATATCCTAGGTAGTAGGTTGGTAGACAGCAACCGCCCAGGGAGGTACTACCTTCCTGCCAAGTGAGTGTAAAACGAAAGCCTGTGATTGTTTTACATGATGGTAGGATTGCTGGTGTCCTTTTTTCTGTCTCATGAACATGCAAGATTTCAGGTACATCTTGCTACTTCTACTTACACTTAGGTCACACTACACATACATGTACAAGCGTATATATACATACCCCTCTGGGTTTTCTTTTATTTTCTTTCTAGTTCTTGTTCTTGTTTATTTCCTCTTATCTCCATGGGGAAGTGGAACAGAATTCTTCCTCCGTACGCCATGCGTGTTGTAAGAGGCAACTAAAATGCCGGGAGCAAGGGGCTAGTAACCCCTTCTCCTGTATATATTACTAAATGTAAAAGGAGAAACTTTTGTTTTTCCTTTTGGGCCACCCCGCCTCGGTGGGATACGGCTGATGTGTTGAAAGAGAAAGAAATATATATATATATATATATATATATATATATATATATATATATATATATATATATATATATATATAAACACTGATCTCTGACTGAAGGAGACTCGAACCTACGAACCTTAGGACAAGGTACGCAGTGCTTTACCAATCTACCCACTACCCAGTGTGGGTAGATTGGTAAAGCACTGCGTACCTTGTCCTAAGGTTCGTAGGTTCGAGTCTCCTTCAGTCAGAGATCAGTGTTTGTGTATATTTCGCATGCTCTCGCGAATTCCTTATATTTATATATATATATATATATATATATATATATATATATATATATATATATATATATATATATATATATATATATATATATATATATAAAGGTAGTAGGTTGGTAGACAGCAACCACCCAGGGAGTTACTACCGTCCTGCCAAGTGAGTGTAAAACGAAAGCCTGTAATTGTTTTACATGATGGTAGGATTGCTGGTGTCTTTTGTCTGTCACATAAATATGCAAGATTACAGGTACGTCTTGCTACTTCTACTTGCACTTAGGTCACACTTCACATACATGTACACGTTTATTTATACACACTCATCTGAGTTTTCTTTGATTTTATCTTAATAGTTCTTGGTCTTATTACTTTTCCTTTTATATCCATGGGGAAGTGGAATAAGAATCTTTCCTCCGTAAGCCATGCGTGTTGTAAAAGTCAACTAAAATGCCGGGAACAATGGGCTAGTAACCCCTTTTCCTGTAAAGATTACTAAAAAGAATAAGAATAAGAAAATTGTCAAAGTGGGAAGTCTGAATGTGCGTGGATGTTGTGCAAATGATAAGAAAGAGATGATTGTGGATGTTATGAATGAGAAGAAACTGGATGTCCTGGCTTTAAGTGAAACAAAGCTGAAGGGGGTGGGAGAGTTTCAATGGAGAGGAATAAATGGGATTAGGTCAGGGGTTTCAAATAGAGTTAGAGCTAAAGAAGGAGTAGCAATAATGTTGAAGGATAAGCTATGGCAGGAAAAGAGGGACTACAAATGCATAAGTTCAAGGATTATGTGGAGTAAAATAAAGATTGGATGTGAAAAGTGGGTTATAGTAAGCGTGTATGCACCTGGAGAAGAGAGAAGTGTAAAGGAGAGAGAGAGATTCTGGGAAATGTTGAGTGAATGCGTGGGGAGTTTTGAATCAAATGTGAGAGTAATGGTGGTTGGGGATTTCAATGCTAAAGTGGGTAAAAATGTTATGGAGGGAGTAGTAGGTAAATTTGGGGTGCCAGGGGTAAATGTAAATGGGAAGCCTTTAATTGAGCTATGTGTAGAAAGAAATTTGGTAATAAGTAATACATATTTTATGAAAAAGAGGATAAATAAATATACAAGGTATGATGTAGCACGTAATGAAAGTAGTTTGTTAGATTATGTATTGGTGGATAAAAGGTTGATGGGTAGGCTCCAGGATGTACATGTTTATAGAGGGGCAACTGATATATCAGATCATTATTTAGTTGTAGCTACAGTTAGAGTAAGAGGTAGATGGGAAAAGAGGAAGGTGGCAACAACAAGTAGGAGGGAGGTGAAAGTGTTTAAACTAAGGGAAGAGGAAGTTCGGGCGAGATATAAGCGACTATTGGCAGAAAGGTGGGCTAGTGCAAAGATGAGTAGTGGGGGGGTTGAAGAGGGTTGGAATAGTTTTAAAAATGCAGTATTAGAATGTGGGGCAGAAGTTTGTGGTTATAGGAGGTGGGGGCAGGAGGAACGAGGAGTGATTGGTGGAATGATGAAGTAAAGGGTGTGATAAAAGAGAAAAAGGTAGCTTACGAGAGGTTTTTACAAAGCAGAAGTGTTTTAAGAAGAGCAGAGTATATGGAGAGTAAAAGAAAGGTGAAGAGAATGGTGAGAGAGTGCAAAAGGAGAGCAGATGAAAGAGTGGGAGAGGCACTGTCAAGAAATTTTAATGAAAATAAGAAAAAAATTTGGAGTGAGTTAAACAAGAAAGCCTAGGGAACGTATGGATTTGTCGGTTAAAAACAGAGTAGGGGAGTTAGTAGATGGGGAGATGGAGGTATTAGGTAGATGGCGAGAATATTTTGAGGAACTTTTAAATGTTGAGGAAGAAAGGGAGGCGGTAATTTCATGCACTGGCCAGGGAGGTATACCATCTTTTAGGAGTGAAGAAGAGCAGAATGTAAGTGTGGTGGAGGTACGTGAGGCATTACGTAGAATGAAAAGGGGTAAAGCAGCTGGAACTGATGGGATCATGACAGAAATGTTAAAAGCAGGGGGGGATATAGTGTTGGAGTGGTTGGTACTTTTGTTTAATAAATGTATGAAAGAGGGGAAGGTACCTAGGGATTGGCGGAGAGCATGTATAGTCCCTTTATATAAAGGGAAAGGGGACAAAAGAGATTGTAAAAATTATAGAGGAATAAGTTTACTGAGTATACCAGGAAAAGTATACGGTAGGGTTATAATTGAAAGAATTAGAGGTAAGACAGAATGTAGAATTGCGGATGAGCAAGGAGGCTTCAGAGTGGGTAGGGGATGTGTAGATCAAGTGTTTACATTGAAGCATATATGTGAACAGTATTTAGATAAAGGTAGGGAAGTTTTTATTGCATTTATGGATTTAGAAAAGGCATATGATAGAGTGGATAGAGGAGCAATGTGGCAGATGTTGCAAGTTTATGGAATAGGTGGTAAGTTACTAAATGTTGTAAAGAGCTTTTATGAGGATAGTGAGGCTCAGGTTAGGGTGTGTAGAAGAGAGGGAGAATACTTCCCGGTAAAAGTAGGTCTTAGACAGGGATGTGTAATGTCACAATGGTTGTTTAATATATTTATAGATGGGGTTGTAAAAGAAGTAAATGCTAGGGTGTTCGGGAGATAGGTGGGATTAAATTATGGGGAATCAATTTCAAAATGGGAATTGACACAGTTACTTTTTGCTGATGATACTGTGCTTATGGGAGATTCTAAAGAAAAATTGCAAAGGTTAGTGGATGAGTTTGAGAATGTGTGTAAAGGTAGAAAGTTGAAAGTGAACATAGAAAAGAGTAAGGTGATGAGGGTATCAAATGATTTAGATAAAGAAAAATTGGATATCAAATTGGGGAGGAGGAGTATGGAAGAAGTGAATGTTTTCAGATACTTGGGAGTTGACGTGTCGGCGGATGGATTTATGAAGGATGAGGTTAATCATAGAATTGATGAGGGAAAAAAGGTGAGTGGTGCTTTGAGGTATATGTGGAGTCAAAAAACGTTATCTATGGAGGCAAAGAAGGGAATGTATGAAAGTATAGTAGTACCAACACTCTTATATGGATGTGAAGCTTGGGTGGTAAATGCAGCAGCGAGGAGACGGTTGGAAGCAGTGGAGATGTCCTGTCTAAGGGCAATGTGTGGTGTAAATATTATGCAGAAAATTCGGAGTGTGGAAATTAGGAGAAGGTGTGGAGTTAATAAAAGCATTAGTCAGAGGGCAGAAGAGGGGTTGTTGAGGTGGTTTGGTCATTTAGAGAGAATGGATCAAAGTGGAATGACATGGAAAGCATATAAATCTATAGGGGAAGGAAAGAGGGGTAGGGATCGTCCTCGAAAGGGTTGGAAAGAGGGGGTAAAGGAGGTTTTGTGGGCGAGGGGCTTGGACTTCCAGCAAGCGTGCATGAGCATGTTAGATAGGAGTGAATGGAGACAAATGATACTTGGGACCTGACGATCTGTTGGAGTGTGAGCAGGGTAATATTTAGTGAAGGGATTCAGGGAAACCGGTTATTTTCATATAGTCGGACTTGAGTCCTGGAAATGGGAAATACAATGCCTGCACTTTAAAGGAGTGGTTTGGGATATTGGCAGTTTGGAGGGATATGTTGTGTATCTTTATACCTATATGCTTCTAAACTGTTGTATTCTGAGCACCTCTGCAAAAGCAGTGATAATGTGTGAGTGTGGTGAAAGTGTTGAATGATGATGAAAGTATTTTCTTTTTGGGGATTTTCTTTCTTTTTTGGGTCACCCTGCCTCGGTGGGAGACGACCGACTTGTTGAAAAAAAAAAAAAAAAAAAAAAAAAAAATATATATATATATATATATATATATTTATATTATATATATATATATATTTATATTATATATATATTATATATATATATATATATATATATATATATATAATCCACCATTATGTAATCCAAAGCTTTTGTGACACCCTCGTCTAACCCTCCCACATCTAGGCTTAGTGCACGCAAAACCGACACCCCTCGGCCACCCACCCTCTGTACCACCTTACTTAACCAATACCTAACACCCTCCAGTCCCTCACAAAAGTATACTGCATGAAACGCCGTCTCATCCCTACCACAGATTCCACACCTCCCGCCCACAATTACCCTTCTGGTTCTTAGTACCTCCTCCGACGGTAGTATGCCATGCAGAAAACGATACGTTACCTCCCTCACCCTAGGCTTTAACTTCAGCTTGCTAAACCTATACCAAATACTCTTCCACGTGTACATGGGGAACAATCCCTCAACTGGTACAACAATCCTCCCTGCAAGCAACCTACACAAAACCCCTATTCGAATTTTCCTGGGTTCTCTAACCAACATCAAAGCCCTCAAAACAGTTTCACATTCCCTCAACTCCACACCACCATACAACTTACCCAACCTATCATGTACTTTTTTCAGCTGCCCCCCCCCCCTCACTCCTTCGCGCAAAACCTCCCATTTAAGAAACACACATTTAACCCTCCTTGTCAGATCCATCAACCCCAACCCACCCTGGTGCACAGGTAACATAACAACCTCTTTCCTCAGCCAATCGCACCTTGAACCCCACAAAAATGTAAATACCCGTCTCAGAATTCCCACAATCGCCGTCCCTGTTATTGGGAACACGGCTGCTACGTGCCAAACCTTACTATACAATAAAACATTTATTACAATCACTCTTTGCACGAGAGTCAGATGATGAGGCCGCAATGCACCCAGACGCCCCAGGATTTTTTCCATCAACCTATTTGAGTTTTCCTCTCGAGCAGCATCCAAGTCATTCTTACAGATGATACCACAAATTTTTAAAGACACCGTTTGTTTCCTCACAACGTTACATCTCCCCCCCACCTCCACCCAATCACCCAACCCCATGACCATTGACTTCTCACTATTTACTTGCATCCCTGTTGCACTTCCAAACAATTGCACATCATCCAAAACCCCCAACGCCATCCCTTCCCGAATCAGGACTGTTGTATCATCTACATATCCTATTATTCCAGGCCACACTTTCCCTACCTCCCCCACACCCCCACTCGTGTTACATACACAACGTTCAACCATTCTATAGAAGGGGTCCTGAATGCACGCAAACAATATTTGTGACATGGGACACCCCTGCCTAAGTCCCCTACCCATTACAATCTTCTCCCCCAAGCATCCATTAATCTGTACCCTCATCTTAGCTCCTTTGTACAACGTGGTTACCCAATTAACTATTTCTTCCCCGTAACCCTGCCTCCTAAGTATAGCTCCCAATGCTCCCCTTTCCACTCTGTCATAGGCCCCCTGCCAGTTTAAAGCCAACAACGCCGCCCCCCCTCCCCCCCTTTTGACTCCACAAAACTTCTCAATATTCCATGACCTTCAATCATCGACCTTCCAGGCAATCCATACTGCGTTTTCGAAACCACTCTCCCTACCACGCATTTAAACCGATTACCCAAGACTTTAGCAAACAACTTATAATCTGCACATAACAGCGATATGGCACGGTACTCCTTGAGGGTGTGCTGCCCCTTACCCTTCGGGACCAACACTACAACTGCTGTTGCTTGCTTGTCCCCCATCACACCCTTCTCCTTCATCTGATTTAATAACCTAGCCATGAAACCTCTTATCACCTCCCAATGTTGTAGATAAAATTCAGCTGGGGGGCCGTCTATTCCCGGTGCTATGCCCTTCCTCATTCCCCTTAAAGCCAACTCTATTTCCTCTTCCATTATTACCCCTCCTAAAGCCTTCCTATCACTATTCCCTAAATTACACGTCACATACTCACACACCTTCTCTAAAGCCACATTCCCCATCCTCCCACTTGTCCAATACCTTGCATACCATTTATCCGCATACGCACACATTGCTTTCTTAGCCCGTATCTCCTGACCTACCCTATAACCTCCCGCCATTTCATGTACCTCTAACCTCGGAATAGCTGTAACCTGCTGTCTTTGTTTTTGACATCGCAATACACACGCCGATGGCTTGTCTCCCCAAAGCACCTCCTCAACCCCTGCCTGCACCCTTACTGCTTGAAACCTCTCATTTTGTAACTTCCTCAGTCTCCCCTTGACCTCGACAATTTCATCCATAGGATAGTTGCCCCCCACAGCCCCCTGCCCATAACAACCCCTTAACCTGTCCTATAAATAATTTGAAAGTCCATATTTTAAATTATTTATACGTTTACCCTCCCTCATATAATATTTCCTAATCCTTTCCTTGGCTACACAATCCCACCATTTCACGACATCGCCCACCCCCTGTGCATCCTTGCTAAGCTCCTTCCATAGGACAGAAAATCCCTCTAACCCTTCCTCATCACTCAATACACTTATATTTAATTTCCAATAACTCCTGTATATTTCCGCAAGCTCCTCCCACCCAACCTCCAACAACACTGCTCTATGATCCGACCATTCTACTTCAACAGTTTTGAAAGATCGCACTACAACCCCGTGAGAAAGATACACTCTATCTAGCCTCTCTGCATACCCACTCCTAACAAACGTATGCTCTGTCTCCCATGCCCCCCCCATCAATCGCATCCCGTAACCGAATATCCCTCATTAAATCTCTGAGGGTCACCGACACATAGCCTGCCCCTTTCGGCTCCATGTCAGCCCTCCTAATAACGCAATTGATTGACCATATCACTCTTGGGCTGTGTGGTTGTGCTGCGCACATGCTCATGGTTGAGAGGCCTTCCTGCGCAGTTTGATTTTCTCAAGATGGCGCAGAATACAAGAAGGCATGTCAACACTGTGTGCTTTAATTTAGTGCGGGGTGTAGTTACACCTCAGTCCGCACAGGTGATTCTACCTATGATTATTCGTGACACATACGACATTGCTGATCAGGATCTGTATGGAGTATTCCTCAATTGGGCTCACCAGATATTCGTCAAGCTATGATCGACGGCAGTGTATGAACGCCTGGTGGAGAAGTATCAAGATGGCTGTGTGGACGTTAACTCGGCAATACGAGTTCGTCTAATTGATGTGTCGAGACACTACACCTGGGTGAAGGTACGTAATGTGCCTTTCGAAGCTGACAAAGCAGACCTAAGGAACGTTTTAGAACGTAACGGTACTGTTCACCTGGCAACAGCAGGTACTTGGGCGGATGGGGCATATGCCGACTTGCCGGAAGGCACGTTAAACCTGAAGATGATGCTGAGGCATTCTATCCCATCGTTTCTCATCCTAGAGGACTTCCGGACACAAGTTATGGTGTATTATGCAGGGCAGTGCAAGACTTGCAGGCTATGTGGTGCTTATGACCATATGGCAGCCCAGTGTGGGAGGCAGCAGCTACGACAGGATGCAGATAGAGGGACGGAGCGAGGGCCTGACCCGATGGCGGGGCCTGTCAGCGGGACACCTGTAAATGGTCATAGTTCTTCTTGGAGCGAGGAGGTGGAGAGAGTTCCCGACGGTGGGGTCGAGCCCATCAATGCCTGTAGGCTCTATGGTCTCCGCTTTGGTGGAAGAGGAGACCAAGCTGAGTGGTGAGGAACGAGCAGAGGATGTGGCTTTAGAGCAGTTGACGGACAGGTTTTTGGAGACGACGAGAGCTGGGGATGATGTACAGTCGGTGGAAGGACCAGAGGAGAGCTATGACGAGAGGAGATGCAGTCAGCTGACTGCGGGTGCCACTTCTACGGGAGTGGTGACCGTGGTCGAGGTGGCGGTGGAGGTACATTGTGAGGCATCTCCCGACCAGAACATGGATGCAGAGAGTTTTCGGCGAAAGAGGGCGGCAACGCACTCTGATTCCAATGATATCTTGACCCCGGCGCAGAGGCCGAGAAGAAACCGTGGGCTGACGTGGTAAGTGGAGGCGCCACAGGTGTGTCCGGTCAGGTGTTCGACCATGGGGGGGAATCGCGCTCACAGTGGAGAGCGTGGCGGGGAAAGTAGGAAGGCTGGTAATGCGCCTATGAAAGGAGTTCCAGGGCAGCGTGTAAAACCCTTCACTTAGGTTTCAGGTGTATGACTGTAAATGTAAATGGGATGTGTGTGAATGTGAAGCGTTTGTGGCTCCAGGGGTTTTTGAGGTGTTATGCCATAGATATTGTGTTTGTGCAGGAGCATAATTTTAAGGTTGGTTGGGATTTGAATGTGGCTGGATATCGTGTGTTTGTGGCATATTCGGAACGTTTGAAGGGTGGGGTTGGGATCCTGATTCCGGAGACGAGCCCGTTTGTTGTAATTAGATGTGAGGGAGGGGAGGAGGGTAGGGTACTCCTGGTAAATGGATGGTGGAGGGGTGAGCGACTGGCAGTGGTTTGTGTGTATGCGCCGGCGGAGCGTGATGTACGGGTGAAGAATGAGTTTGTGCGTGATGTTTTGATTTATTATTTGCGATCTCTTCCCTCGGTAACAATCGTAGGTGGTGATTGGAATTGTGTAGTACGTAGAAAGGATGTGGAACCACGGGGGGCAGGGTGTTTTTTTGGTTAGCCTAAGGGATCTTTTGCTGGGCGTGGGGTTAAGGGAAGTTATTGGAGGTGGGGACCTGATGGTTGAGCATACGTTTCATAGACGGGGATACGCGGCCAGGCTAGATAGGTTATATGTGACGAGAAGTGTGCGGGTGATGTGCGTGCATATGGTAGATGCTGTATACACGGATCATAGAGCTGTTTATGCGGACTTGACTTGGGCCAGCTTGCCTAAGAGGTATCCAGGGTATTGGAAGTTAAATGTGAGACTTCTTGGGGTGGAGGAGGCGGGGTTAGATTTTGGGACAATGTGAGAGAATTTGTGGTGAGAGGGTAGGGATGTGGGTGACTTGCTGGGGTGGTGGGATGGGGTAGCTAAGGAGAGGCTCTGGCAGTTTTACGTGCGATGGGGAAAGTACCAGGGTTGGATGACATACGGGTTGCAGCAGTATTTCGAGGGTATTTTGCAAGGTTGTTATGAGAGGGGCGTGCAGGCAGGGCAGTATCCCATGGAGGAAATCGAGTTGTTAAAAGGGAGGATTCGAGATTTGCAGAATGACAGATTTGATGCGGTGAGAGTGCAGGGTGGATTTGAAGAGGCGGTGAGGGATGATCGCCCATCGGCCTGTGTGTTACAGGGACAGAGGCAGCGCCGTATGGCTATGGAAATTGATAGGCTGGTGTTACATGAGGACTTAGGTGGATATAGGGTGGGACAGGAGTTACGAACAACGGAGGCGATGAGTGATTACGTGGATAGGTGGTTTGGAAGAAATTTACTGAGTGCAGGGGTGGATGTGAGGGCTTTCGGGGGGTTGGGGGAGAAAGTATCTTGTGTGCTAAGTGGCAGTGATCGCACGGCGTTGGGGGGGGGATACTGAAGAAGGGGAGGTGTGGAGGGCTTTAGAAGAGATGGCACGAGGTAAGACCCCAGGTTTGGATGGCATGCCCTGCGAGTTTTATGTGAGCCATTGGAGTGTGTTGAAGTCCTTAGTAGAACTAATGAAAAGGGAGAGGAGGATGGGCAGGTTGCAAGGAACTGTGGTTGTGGTTTTAGCGCCAAAAGGTGAGCGACAAGACACGGTGCGGGACTTTAGGATAATATCATTGCTGTTTGCTGATTATAAGATTTTTGCAAAATTTTTAGGAAATAGGCTGAAGTGTGTGGTGGATAGAGTGGTTGCGAGAGGACGGTATGGTGTGTCTGGGAGGACGATGTATGACGGGCATAGTATTATAAAGAATTTTGTGGAAGGGTCGGGAGGGGAGCAGGGGGGGGGTGTCTTAGCTTTAGATTAGCAGGTGGCGTATGATAGTGTAGAACGTGAGGTGTTGTGGTACATATTAAGGAGGCAAGGTTTTGGGTAGGAGGTGGTGCGTTGGGCAGAGACATTGTATAAAGATGTGGGAGTGTGTGTACAGGTAAATGGGAAGTTGGGGGAGTGGGTATCCATGGGTTGGGGTATTAGGCAGGGTTGTCCCCTGTCTCAATTGTTGTTTGCCTGTTTAACAGACCCTTTCTATAGAGCGGTGGGAGGGTGTATGGAGGTGGACTGGGGAGTAGGAAGTGGAGAGCAGGTGATAATAGGGTACATGGATGACACGACAATATATATATATATATATATATATATATATATATATATATATATATATATATATATATATATATATATATATATATATATATATATATATATATATATGGTGCCGAATATGTAAAACTGGTCAATTAGCAAAAACTCATTTAAAATTAAGTCCTTTCTAAAATTTAGAATTTTGCACCAAAGGGAACTTAGAAAACTTACCTTACCTTATTATATCAAGCGCAATTTATTTTAGCATAACCCAACTAAATATATTTTAGATTTATTTACAATAATTTAATACTAAACAAACACAGTGAAATATATTTTTTTCGTTAGGTTCAGAATGATTTTGGCGAAATTATTGCATATACAAATTTTCACATGTCCTATATGGCAAGATGAGCGTTGCTATTTAAGCCAAGATCGCAAGTTCTGCCTATTCGGCACGACATATATATATATATATATATATATATATATATATATATATATATATATATATATATATATATATATATATATATATATATATATATATATATATATATGCATGCCGTGCCGAGTTGGTATAACTTGCGATTTCGCCTTAAATAGCAACACTCTTCTTGCTGAATAAGGCAAGCGGAAATTTCTGTATGCAATAATTTCGCAAAAAATATTCTGAACCTAAAGAAAAAAAAATATTTTTCATCGCGTTTGCTTATTATTATATTATTTGTAAACTTATCTAAAATATATTTAGTTGGATTAGGCTAAATTAAATTGCGCTTGTTATAATAAGTTTAGTGAAGTTTTCTATAGTTCTTTTGGTACAAAATTATTAATTTTTCATTAACATATGTGAAAAAAATATATGTATCTTTAAACGTATATGACAAAATTTTGGAATGGATTTAATTTTAAATAAGTTCTTGCTAATTAGCCACTGATACCAGTTATACTTACGAAAAGTTGAGAGCTTTAGCAAGATAGTCTAGAAGTTCTGCCATAGGTCCCGTGAAGTGAATCCTTGACACCCCTGGAGCCTCAGGATCATCATACGTTACCATCTTAAAAATTGGATTTCCCTCTGACGCTACCAGCAAATTTGGCCCATGTTGAAACCTGCCAAATTTTACTTAATAACTTAAATCAACATTAAATTATCATGAATTTGGTTACTAATATCTGTCTGTGTTAATATGTTTGTATCTAATATGCAGTGCTACTTATTTTGCCATAATTGATTTTCTATATACATTAAGAATTCTTTAACATCTAAATTAAATGTATCATTGCCATTTTTTTTCACGGCTAATTATATCTGATGAAAGACAGAGTTTATCTCTGGTAGGGTTTGTCTTTTAAATGGATTCTCAATACACAAATAACCCGCACATAGAAGAGAGGACCATTTACAAAGTCTGTGTGACTTTGTAAATGGTCCAAGTCGAACCGAAACGTCGTCGTAAGCTTCTCTCTTCTATTTGCGGGTTATCTGTGTATCGTTCCAGTTACGGTATTGTACCTTTGTTTGTTATTTATGGATTCTCTACCTTTTGTGTTGTTTTTTTACATGACCTTGATAATCTCTACCTTTTGTGTTGTTTTTTTACATGACCTTGATAATCTCTACCTTTTGTGTTGTTTTTTTACATGACCTTGATAATCTCTACCTTTTGTGTTGTTTTTTTACATGACCTTGATAATCTCTACCTTTTGTGTTGTTTGTTTACCTGACCTTTATAATCTCTACCTTTTGTGTTGTTTGTTTACATGACCTTGATAACTCAGGCTTCTCAGAGCTAACATAAGATTAGTTTTCATTTAACTGTTTTATTGTTATTTTTTTGTTTAATGTTAAATTATTTGTTTAAGTTGGCTCATCTTCATTACTTTACTTTTGCAATAAGTTTATTCGATATAACGAGCACAGGTTGTATTCTAAAGGCGTATAGCAACTGGTCGTAATTAATTCAGCAAAGATGGCCGTCAGCATGACAGAAAAAGGGCAAGGTGAACAAGCAGAGGGAGATTTCTCTAACCATATATTACTTCACCAATTTATACTCCATGTACAATATTAATGATGAGTAAAGATGTCAGACTGAAATCGTACAAACCAGAGCAATTGAAAGCAGTAGTAGCATTCACTACCATTGTCAGTGGATGTCTGTCTCTAGGGAAGATGTATTTTTTTGGTCCTAAGTTTCAGTAAGATCGTCATGAAACAAATAAAAACAAGACAAAACAAATATTTGCTGAAAATTAAATTTGGCAGCATGAAAGCATATATAGGCACTGCCAAAAGTTTTTAGAACACTGCCTTGTGTGGGCCAGTAGGCGTTCTGCAGTGTTCCTCCATTCTTATGTAACACTCCCTACTGATAAAACAATGCATAATGGCATATGTATGTTATTGCAACTCTGCCATTTCCT
Organism: Cherax quadricarinatus; assembly: GCF_038502225.1. NCBI lineage: Eukaryota > Metazoa > Arthropoda > Malacostraca > Decapoda > Parastacidae > Cherax > Cherax quadricarinatus. The sequence goes on along the minus strand of NC_091300.1, from coordinate 56,141,032 downwards.
CTTTGTAACGATGCCAAATAGTTTTAAATATATTAGAAAGAATAATACATAAAATAATTTTAAATCGGAAAAAAAATCTGAAAATTCACCTCATGTTCAGACACATGTGTTGTGTAATGACTATAATTCGTTATAAAAAAAATAGTACAACGAGGAGACTTATACTAAATTATTTGTTGCCAGTTTGTTAAACTATTTTTCTGTAAGCTTAACTAATTTTTTTTTTTTTTTAGTTTTCATTATTTTGTGCTTTGCGCACGTCAACTGGTTCTAAGTCAGGTAAGCTGAAGTAACGTCACCTTGGCTGAAGTAGCCGGCCTCCACGTGACTGGCGGACAGAACTGACCAATAAACACAACAGTGGGGCGCCTGAACTGCTACTCTTTCAACTGGCAGTTCAGTGGTCAAGAGACCATGGTGTGTGGCTGTGTGATGAATGTTGAATACTATGTAACATACTAGGTGTATACCACATTCGATTTTACTCAAACCAGTGATTTATGGTGTAGTTTCTCCCTCTATACAACTCTGTATTCCCTTGCTTTATATTTCTACAGAAAATGTCCAGAAAATTATATAGTTATCGCCATCGGAATATTACCATTTTTTTTTCATTAATTTATAATATTTTAAAATATTCACCTCACGTTTTGAATGTTTTTCTGTAGTGAATAAAATATTTTTCTCAACAAACATAAAAATGTCTTTACCTTTATTTGAACAGCTGAGAGCAACATTGTATGTGTTGACTCGCATTTTTTTAAGAATACCAAAAATACACTCGATGATCCAAAAATGATGAATACAGGTCAAGATAATGCCATCATGCCAGAGAATCGAAGCTCCTAAACCAGGTAACTGGAGTTAACTTCATTTGTTTTATGAAATTTGATTACCTCTCCTTAACCCCCCCCCTTTCCATTTCCCAGACGCTGTATTATCCACGTTAATTTGGAGTCTTAAGGCCCATTAATAAATGAATCATGGCCTTTGTGATCAGGAATGACACTGTGCACATTGTTATTATGACTTATAACAGTTAATTTAAAATTTAGTTTCCAGTCAGATTCTCCTGTGGTCGCTGATGCTGTCGTTTTAAAACTGGAGAAGATGAGAACTTTCATATCCTCACATCTCAGGCAATAATGATGACATCCTCACATCTCAGGCAATAATGATGACATCCTCACATCTCAGGCAATAATGATGACATCCTCACATCTCAGGCAATGATGACATCCTAACATCTCAGGCAATAATGATGATATCCTCACATCTCGGGCAATAATGATGACATCCTCACATCTCAGGCAATAATGATGATATCCTCACGTCTCAGGCAATAATGATGACATCCTCACATCTCAGGCAATAATGATGACATCCTAACATCTCAGGCAATAATGATGATATCCTCACATCTCTGGGAATAATGATGATATCTTCATATCTTAGGGAATAATGATGACATCCTCACATCTCTGGGAATAATGATGATATCTTCACATCTTAGGCAATAATGATATCCTCACATCTCAAGCAATAATGATGATATCTTCACATTTCAGACAATAATGATGATATCCTCACATCTCAGGCAATAATGATGATATCCTCACATTTCAGACAATAATGATGATATCCTCACATCTCAGGCAATAATGATGATATCTTCACATCTTAGGCAATAATGATATCCTCACATCTCAGGCAATAATGATGATATCCTCTTATCTCAGAAAATAATGATATCATTACATCTCAGGAAATAATAAGGATATCGTTACATCTCAGGCAATAACGATGAATCCTCACATCTCAGGCAATAACGATGAATCCTCACATCTCAGACAATAACGATGAATCCTCACATCTCAGACAATAACGATGAATCCTCACATCTCAGGCAATAATGATGATATCCTCACATCTCAGGCAATAATGATGATATCTTCACATCTCAGGCAATAATGATGATATCCTCACATCTCAGGCAATAACGATGAATCCTCACATCTCAGACAATAACGATGAATCCTCACATCTCAGACAATAACGATGAATCCTCACATCTCAGACAATAACGATGAATCCTCACATCTCAGACAATAACGATGAATCCTCACATCTCAGACAATAACGATGAATCCTCACATCTCAGGCAATAACGATGAATCCTCACATCTCAGACAATAACGATGAATCCTCACATCTCAGACAATAACGATGAATCCTCACATCTCAGACAATAACGATGAATCCTCACATCTCAGACAATAACGATGAATCCTCACATCTCAGGCAATAACGATGAATCCTCACATCTCAGACAATAACGATGAATCCTCACATCTCAGACAATAACGATGAATCCTCACATCTCAGACAATAACGATGAATCCTCACATCTCAGGCAATAACGATGAATCCTCACATCTCAGACGATAACGACGAATCCTCACATCTCAGGCAATAACGATGAATCCTCATATCTCAGGCAATAACGATGAATCCTCACATCTCAGACAATAACGATGAATCCTCACATCTCAGACAATAACGATGAATCCTCACATCTCGGACAATAACGATGAATCCTCACATCTCAGGCAATAACGATGAATCCTCACATCTCAGACAATAACGATGAATCCTCACATCTCAGACAATAACGATGAATCCTCACATCTCAGACAATAACGATGAATCCTCACTTCTCAGACAATAACGATGAATCCTCACATCTCAGACAATAACGATGAATCCTCACATCTCAGACAATAACGATGAATCCTCATATCTCAGACAATAACGATGAATCCTCACATCTCAGACAATAACGATGAATCCTCACATCTCAGACAATAACGATGAATCCTCATATCTCAGACAATAACGATGAATCCTCACATCTCAGACAATAACGATGAATCCTCATATCTCAGACAATAACGATGAATCCTCACATCTCAGACAATAACGATGAATCCTCACATCTCAGACAATAACGATGAATCCTCATATCTCAGACAATAACGATGAATCCTCACATCTCAGACAATAACGATGAATCCTCATATCTCAGACAATAACGATGAATCCTCACATCTCAGACAATAACGATGAATCCTCACATCTCAGACAATAACGATGAATCCTCACATCTCAGACAATAACGATGAATCCTCATATCTCAGACAATAACGATGAATCCTCACATCTCAGACAATAACGATGAATCCTCATATCTCAGACAATAACGATGAATCCTCACATCTCAGACAATAACGATGAATCCTCACATCTCAGACAATAACGATGAATCCTCACATCTCAGACAATAACGATGAATCCTCATATCTCAGACAATAACGATGAATCCTCACATCTCAGACAATAACGATGAATCCTCATATCTCAGACAATAACGATGAATCCTCACATCTCAGACAATAACGATAATACAATATTTACCTTGACCTCTGTTTTTATGTTTTAAATGCAATGGAAATAAAATGTTTCAAAAAATATTTATTGTTTCATTTATGATGTTTTTCAGTTAGATTAAATGTGAGTTAATTATTATTCATGAAAAATCAATACAAAGTTATTACATCAGTTTGCATTGTGTCATTGTTTTAATAACGTAAGAATATACAGCATTAGTTAGTTAGTTAAAGATTAGCCGGTTCTCCCGGCCCGGGCCTTGTCCAAGTGGTGGCCCGGCCTTGGCTCCCTCTTTAGGGAGTGTCTGAGACCTAAGTCTCCCATGGGAGGAGGCACAAGTACCTCCTCATCTTTGGGACCAACTGTCCCCAGGCCTAGCCACAAGCTAGGCCTCTCTGGTCTGCCATCCCCGCCCCAAGGGGGCTAATGGGAATGACAGTCTTATGAGCTAAAGGCTCGGGCTCAGGCACCTACCCTGCCCTAGAAGGGTTAGTCATGGTGTCGATCAATATACAGCAAAGGTCTAAAGAAATAACAATTAGTTGCAGTTAGATAAATACTCTCGTAAACTAGTATGTAATTTCAAATTGGGACTATTAAGAACCTGCATGAATGTTTTTTTTATCCTCGTTTTCGTTTCCTCCAACTTGATGTTTTTACTTCTCTGGGAACACGAGAAGCCTCTTAAAATTTTATTTATATTTTCAGATCAAGTGAGTGGTAACCAGGACAAGACTCAAGGAACAGTTGACACAAACTTTTATATCCTGGTCTCACCATCGTGGAACAGTTCCCATAATTTACAAAATTCTCTGCGGCGTAGCTTCACAAGTTCAGAAAAGTTGCCTCTTAATTCTACGATGACAGAGAGAAACTGAAGGATGTAAGTGCACATCTGAGAACTTTATGTGTTAAATACTGTGAAATTTTGATTCCCGTTTAATCATAGTAAATATATTTGTGTCTGTTTCTTTTAAATGGTTTCAGTATTTAATAGATGATGTATGTGACGTCAGGATATTAACAGTTAAGCTTAATTTTGTGCAGGAATCTGTGAGATAATTAAAGAATTCCACTTATCATTTACAAATTTTGATTCCCGTTTAATCATAGTAAATATATTTGTGTCTGTTTCATTTAAATGGCTTCAATATTTAACAACTGATGTATGTGATGTCAGGATACTAACAGTTAAGCAAAATTTGGTGCAGGTAAGTATGTCAAGGCTCTATATAATTTTTTTTCAAAAATACGAGTCTTAGGAATCTGAGATAAATGGAGAATGCTTCTTTTGATCATTTACAATTTTTTTAGTCTCGGAGTTTTTTTCATGAAAGAATTATAAACGCTGTTATTGGACACCATAATTCCCAGTTTGTCAGTTTCATTAAATAAATAGAGACATTCTTATTCAGTAATTAAAGAAGACATCGTCTTCATCGTATTTTCCGCCTCAAAATATTAATAATGAAACATTCCGTCAGATGACTGATAATATAAGATTATAATGTTTAGTTACAAATTTGATCGTTGGTGTCAGAGAAATTACTGGAAAATGATTTACTTGATAGACTTCAAACTTTCAGCCTAAAAGAACTTAACAGGAAAATATATTTTTCACTTTAAGTTCAGTAAATTTTAAATTACTTATTTTATTTAAGAAATTGTTTTCTGTTTAATAACTAGAGAATAATTCTTCTGATTGACTTCTGAAACTTACAGTAAACACTGGTTTATCTTAACTGTAACTTACAGTAAACACTGGTTTATCTTAACTGTAACTTACAGTAAACACTGGTTTATCTTAACTGTAACTTACAGTAAACACTGGTTTATCTTAACTGTAACTTACAGTAAACGCTGGTGTATCTTAACTGTAACTTACAGTAAACGCTGGTGTATCTTAACTGTAACTTACAGTGAACGCTGGTTTATCTTAACTGCAACTTACAGTAAACGCTGGTTATCTTAATTGTAACTTACAGTAAACACTTGTGTGTCTTAACTGTAACTTACAGTAAACGCTGGTTTATCTTAACTGTAACTTACAGTAAACGCTGGTTTATCTTAACTGTAACTTACAGTAAACGCTGGTTTATCTTAGCTGTAACTTACAGTAAACGCTGGTGTATCTTAACTGTAACTTACAGTAAACGCTGGTGTATCTTAACTGTAACTTACAGTAAACGCTGGTTTATCTTAACTGTAACTTACAGTAAACGCTGGTTTATCTTAACTGTAACTTACAGTAAACGCTGGTGTATCTTAACTGTAACTTACAGTAAACGCTGGTGTATCTTAATTGTAACTTACAGTAAACGCTGGTTTATCTTAACTGTAACTTACAGTAAACGCTGGTGTATCTTAATTGTAACTTACAGTAAACGCTGGTGTATCTTAACTGTAACTTACAGTGAACGCTGGTTTATCTTAACTGCAACTTACAGTAAACGCTGGTTTATCTTAATTGTAACTTACAGTAAACACTTGTGTATCTTAACTGTAACTTACAGTAAACGCTGGTTTATCTTAACTGTAACTTACAGTAAACGCTGATATATATTAACTGTAACTTACAGAAAACACTGGTTTATCTTAACAGTAACTTACAGTAAACGCTGGTTAATCTTAACTGTGACTTACAGTAAACACTGGTTTATCTTAACTGTAACTTACAGTAAACACTGGTGTATCTTAACTGTAATTTACAGTAAACGCTGGTTTATCTTAACTGTAACTTAGAGTAAACGCTGGTTTATCTTAACTGTAACTTACAGTAAACGCTGGTGTATCTTAACTGTAACTTACAGTAAACGCTGGTGTATCTTAACTGTAACTTACAGTAAACGCTGGTTAATCTTAACTGTGACTTACAGTAAACACTGGTTTATCTTAACTGTAACTTACAGTAAACACTGGTGTATCTTAACTGTAATTTACAGTAAACGCTGGTTTATCTTAACTGTAACTTACAGTAAACGATGGTGTATCTTAACTGTAACTTACAGTAAATGCTGGTTTATCTTAACCGTAACTTAGAGTAAACGCTGGTTTATCTTAACTGTAACTTAGAGTAAACGCTGGTTTATCTTAACTGTAACTTACAGTAAACGCTGGTGTATCTTAACTGTAACTTACAGTAAACACTGGTGTATCTTAACTGTAATTTACAGTAAACGCTGGTTAATCTTAACTGTGACTTACAGTAAACACTGGTTTATCTTAACTGTAACTTACAGTAAACACTGGTGTATCTTAACTGTAATTTACAGTAAACGCTGGTTTATCTTAACTGTAACTTACAGTAAACGATGGTGTATCTTAACTGTAACTTACAGTAAATGCTGGTTTATCTTAACCGTAACTTACAGTAAACGCTGGTGTATCTTAACTGTAACTTACAGTAAACGCTGGTGTATCTTAACTGTAACTTACAGTAAACACTGGTTTATCTTAACTGTAACTTTCAGTAAACGCTGGTTTATCTTAACTGTAACTTACAGTAAACGCTGGTTTATCTTAACTGTAACTTACAGTAAACACTGGTTTATCTTAACTGTAACTTTCAATAAACGCTGGTTTATCTTAACTGTAACTTACAGTAAACGCTGGTTTATCTTAACTGTAACTTTCAGTAAACGCTGGTTTATCTTAACTGTAACTTACAGTAAACGCTGGTTTATCTTAACTGTAACTTACAGTAAACACTGGTGTATCTTAACTGTAACTTACAGTAAACGCTGGTGTATCTTAACTGTAAGTTACAGTAAACGCTGGTTTATCTTAACTGTAACTTACAGTAAACGCTGGTTTATCTTAACTGTAACTTACAGTAAACGCTGGTGTATCTTAACTGTAACTTACAGTAAACGCTGGTTTATCTTAACTGTAACTTACAGTAAACGCTGGTGTATCATAACTGTAACTTACAGTAAACGCTGGTGTATCTTAACTGTAACTTACAGTAAACGCTGGTGTTTCGTAACTTGTATTCAAGTTGTTCTTTGTACAAAATATTAATCTTCAACGTTGATGGAGAATTTTAAATAGAACTGAAATACTAAACTCTTATTTCCGTAATTCTTTTAAAGAATAATAGGCACAATATCGTAACCAGAACAATACACAAATAACTCGCACATAAGAGAGAGAATTTTACGATGACGTCTCGGTCCTACTAGGAACATTAACTACTTACTCGCTAAAAAAGGTAAGAGAGTCAGTATACATACGAGAAGAGGACAGAGACGGGAGAAAGAGGAATAAAAAAATTTAAAGTAGTGAACGAGATAGTTCAGATAGTGATAGTAGTAGAAGTAGGGGTACAAGTAGAAGTAATGGTGGTAGTAGCAGTAGTAGGTTTGGAGGAAATCAAAGAGTAAGAAGAAAAAAGAACAGTGTAAGAGAGTTAACGGCGCATGAGGGTGGAATCATAAACACGAGAGAGAAAAGAACACATAAGACAGAACTCACCTTTGAAGAAAGAAAAGGCAAAGATAATACAGGAAATGAGAAGAGGTAGGGAGAGAGGAAAGAGGAGAAAAGATTAGGTCAATCCACAAGTGTTCTGAAGTTTGAAGCGTTTGATAATGTAATGCGAAAGGAAGGCATTTACACAGACTAAGCCAGGACTTAAATTCATATAAGGAAAGTTGTCCATAAGCGATGCTTCAACAAGACAGTGCCAGTGAAGGCTAGAAAAGAGGTAGACAGTTTTAGCAGAGGACCAGTTAATAGAATGACTGAGATTTCTAACCATACCACGTTCGGGGTTAGAACCCGTGATCAGAGAGTCTCAAACATGACGGAAAAGAGCATTATTGGTGTCGACAAGTCATGCACCTATTTTGTGCTTTATACTTCTGTCAGAAAGAGGGCAGCCAGTTTGTCCAAGGTACTGAAGAGGACAAAAGGAGCAGGAAATGGTGTAGACTCCGGAGGCATCAATAGTTGGAGGAGAAGTACGATTTAGATTACTATGAAGGGTGTTAGTTTGGAGAAATGTGAGTCTGCTGTCTAAGAAACGGAGAGAGTTGTTAAGATACGAGAAACTGGAAATATAGGGAAAGCAAAGAACAAACAAGAGAGTTAACAGAAGTAGAGAGTTTGGGAGTGAAGAAAGTTCGTTTAACTCTTGAAAAAGCAGAGTTTATGAAATCGGAAAGGTAGGCAAAACGAGAGAACGAACTGCGATGAATGAAAATTTCCGAGTCAAGGAAGTGAGGGTCACTAATGCGGGGAAGGATCCACTGGGCCAGATAGGTATATTTAATATACCTAGTTTGATGAATCTTAGTGTAGCCAGCTGGACCAGTGGATAGCTCGTCGGTCTGGAGTTTTACAACTCTCTGACCGTGGGTTCAAGCGCCACCCATAGTATGGTTTACTTCTCAGTATAATACTCCTAACTGCAGGAATATCTTTATAATCTATATATACGTATATAATTTTTGATGAATTCATTAGCATCCTCTGTATATGTATTTTGTAGTGTATGTCAAATCTACTTGTTTTTGCATTTACACCGTAGTTTTCAGCCCCTGACTCAGTCACATTTGATTGCGACACAAATTACTATACCAGCTGGAGTAAGAGTCATCAATTTAATCTTCTGAGCAACACTGATTTCGTCCCAAGGCCACACAGTCAATTGGACATAAATATGAGGGATTTATTTCTGGGCGACCAACGTTATTTTCTAGAAGTGCTCACCTTGCTCTTATAACTCCTACGATCATTCATGATTATCACTAATATTTCAGGGGTGAGCTGAACATTCAGTATACATATTCTCCTTTGAAGCAGTCTTTTCCAAAGTGCTAAGAACAGTAACAGTATTTCCTGCTACCAAGACCGTTCATTTACCTTTTTCAATGAGAGATAATGTTATATCACATCCCGTCAGGTCATGTAATGCAGGAAGGACGGTGTATTTTTTCCGAGAGCTTGATCACTGACTGAGACACCAAGATATCGGAACTGAATTCCTGTACCATATGGCAACTGCAGACGCTAACATCCAAGCTTTCGCGTTAGTCTGATGCTCAGAATTCCGACATCAGCGTCTACAGTTCGGATGCGGATTTTTTTTCTTAACATGTTGCGTCCCATGAGTGGCCTGAACGAAGATCTTCATATATGTCTCTTCATGGCTGAATCCAACGAGACTTTAAAAATCGCTTGTGGCCGACGAGGAAACATTTTCATAACAGTCATGATATAACTGTTATGAGTTGATTAGATGAAAATACTCGTTTTTGTGTCCTTCCTAGCACTGAAATACTTATCAGTTAGTAGTAGTTTTGCCTTTAACATGCTTTCTGGTATCTTTTCCTCTCCTCCAGTGTGCCTGTTTCACTCTCCTTATAAATGTTAGACACAATAAACTTGATATATCCATGAAAAGTGCCTTTGGTGCCAGATTTAACTAGGTTGCTGGCAACAGCACCATCTATGATACTCATATGGGCATCTTGAAGTGGAATTAAATCTAGAACATGCACCACTAGATCTGCCATCGTGCTGCTTTATGGTCAGGGAGTGAAGATGGATGACCGGTTTTCATGTGAGGAAAACTTCTCCATTTTGATTTGACATATTTAACAAATAATATATAAGGTATAGAATTTAACAAACAGTATATAAGGTTATATAGTTGAAGATTTAACAATCTATGAGGATGACTGTATTATCGGAATCTGTCTGTACGAACATATCTGGTGACCTAAGAAAGAATGATTAATTGGGAGGTCCTCCTCTTCTAGGAGGATATCCTTGGTGCTGTGAAGAGAGTTTTGGTCTGAGGAACTGAACTCTTCGGTCCTCTTCCTCCAACCGAACCTAATTACCCCAAATCTCCCCTCCAATACCCCATCCTTCCCATCCCTCCTTTTCCTTCCCTCCTTCTTTCCTTTCCCTCACTTCTCCTTTCCTCCTTTTGGCTTTTGGGGTCCTCCTCTCAGGTTTCTAGCTCCTAGGCTGTGGGACAAGTATCGTTATCCATCCCATTCCGTTGAGGCCCTTGGTTGTAGTGTAGTTTGTTGTGGATTCTGAATCATTACAAGATATTCCAATCCATCTCTGGTTTCTCGGAGAGTGGCTTGTGATGTCTTTTTGGTGACGGGTGTATATCTTGAGGCTACGTGTCGGATTCTGGGAGGTGGAACACAAAGGAAGTATGCCTTGTGGTGGGTATCTGACCGCCCTCCCTTTTGTCCACCGAGGTGGCTCAGAGGATGTGAGGTTGCTATCCTGGATTGCTGGTTTACTGGCATGAAAGGTAGAGTATGGCCCTAGTCCCATGCTGCTTCAGCACGACTGGCCGTGCTAGGATCCTCTTGAGTGCGGGGAGAGGGACATATGCAGCCCTTTCATTCCTCCTAAGAGGTAGCTCTCCATGTTCCACTCCTCCTTTTCTTAGCATTTTATGTTTGTTTTTCCTTTTCCTTATTTTGGAAAAAAAACAAGTGATAGCGACCTGATCATGGAGTTCCAAGTCCATGATATTTCTCCTCCTGGGCCCCTTTTTGTTGTGGCACCTTTTTCCGACCCTGCCTTGTTATCGGATTATTCTTCATACCTTTCTAACACTTCATTTCCCGCCCCTGAAACTGGGGTTACAACTGGCACCTTTATATATCCATCTACAGTGCCATGATTTTCAGATCGCTTGCATATCTCTGGTCGAGCCACTGCTGGTCCCACACCTAAACGACCGTGACCATTAATAGATGACACTGCTTTGACAACCTCTCAGTCTTCCCAGAAAAGACTAGCAAGACACTCACTTCCCTCACACACTTCGTTTCAAAGTACTCACTGGACTAACTTTTTTATTCTGCAACCGACGTCTTCCACTGGCTAACTTTCTGATCATAGAATCAGCAAGGCACTCGTGCGCCATGGTGGTCAAAATATTTCATTTCATGTTCTTAAGAGGGGTGCACGCATCGTTGCAGTGCAAAATACTGGTCAAGCTCATAATCTTTCTCGTCATACCTCCATAGACGATATTGCTGTCACGATTCAAAAATACATTTCCATGCAGTGGCACTGTTGTTCTGCTTCAAACTTTTGTTCAACGTGATTTCCGGACATATGATACTGACAGTAGAGCAGCTTGAGCTCCAAGACCTCCCAGTTCTCAAATTGCACAATTATGTACTACCTGTCAGTGGACGGAGACGCTTCTCCAGCAATGTAGCTCGCTTAACCTATGACTGCCGAGAACTCCCATCCTCAGTCTATATGGCACAACTTCGTTTACGAGTCCTGAAGTCGATTCCTACACCACTACAGTATAGAAATTGCTGACGCTTCAGCCACCCAGCAAAATATTGCAGGTCCATGATAGAATGTTCAGTTTATGGTGCTGCCGATCATACCAATACATCCTGCAGCCTACCTCCCTCCTGCTTTAATTGTAATGAGGCTCACCCGGCTTATTCACGCCGTTGCTAAGTAAAACCCACTTTCTCAAATAGAAAGTGGGTTTTACTTACGTCATGGCAGTATCTCATCTCCGCCTCCAAGGAAAACTTTCACGACTTTCTCATTTGAGAGTTACTAAGCGTCTCCAACCTCAGTGGTACTTCCACAATCTCCGAGTGGGGATCTGTAACAAGTGGCTTTCCACAAGGATCAGTCTTGGGCCCGTTGTTGTTTATAATATATATCAATGACCTTGATGATGGAATTACTGGTGTTATAAGCAAATTCGCCGATGACACAAAGATAGGTATGATAATTGATTCTAACTTAGATGTTATGGAACTTCAGGACGATTTGGACAAACTCAATTCCTGGTCAGAAAAGTGGCAGATGCAGTTCAATGTAGATAAATGCAAGGTACTGAAGCTCGGGAGTGTCCATAACCCTAGTACCCTAGTACTTATCAGTTAAATAACGTAGAACTTAGCCATACAGATTGTGAAAAGGAATTGGGGGCTATGGTAAGCAGCAACCTTGAACCAAGACAGCAGTGCCTGGGCGTGCGTAGCAAGGCAAACAGATTGCTGGGATTTATATCTGGAGGTGTAAGCAACAGGGGTCCAGCGGTTATTTTGCAGCTTTATATATCACTTATGGGGCCTCACCTCTATTACGCAGCTCAGTTCTGGTCTCCATATTACAGAATGGATATAAATTCGCTAGAGAATATCCAGCGTAGAATGACCAAATTAATATATAGCATTAGAAATCTTCCGTACGAAGAACAATTGAAGACTCTTAAACTACATTCACTTGTGAGACGATGAATGAGGGGAGACATGGTCGAAGTGTATAAGTGGAAGATGGGTATTAGCAAGGGGGATATAAGTAAAGTTTTGAGGATATCACTTCAAGAAAGAACCCGCAATAATGGATTCAAATTGGATAAGTTTGGATTTCGAAAGGGTATAGGAAAGTATTGGTTTGGAAATAAGATAGTTGATGAGTGGAACAGTCTGCCTAGTTGGGTTATTGAAGCTAAAACGTTGAGTAGTTTCAAATTTAGGTTAGATAAATACATGAGTGAGAGGGATTGGATTTGAGTGAGACTTGCATAATGAGTAAATAGAATCGTCAGAACTTATTTCTTGTGTAGCATTGTAAATTGGGTTGGGCAAATATTTTGTTAGTGGGATGAATTGTAAAGGACCTGCCTAGTATGGGCCAACAGGCCTGCTGCAGTGTTCCTCCTTTCTTATGTTCTTATGTTCGAGTCTTCATATGCCTGTATCTATGTTTACAGAACCTTCCACAATTACATCTTCCCTTCGTCTTTTTACTTCTCCAAAGTCTAAACATCTCCAAAGTTAAAATCATCTTTGACCCTTCTTCACTTATCCTTCCCTAATATTTTTCCTTTCCATCTCTGTGCCGAGTATTTTACCTCTTATTGTATCTGTTACGGGTGTGGAGGTTCATCCTCTCCCTCGTACAGTTCCCTCTTCTCCTGTTCCTTCCCAAGTTATTCATCTCCTGTTCCCTTCCAAGTTTCTTCCTCTCCTGTCCCCTCCCAAGTTTTTTCCCATGCTAACTCTAACCCCTCATCTCCTCCTTCTTTGGTAACCTCCATCGTCTCACTGATCTTTACTGACCTTCCTTCCCCTTCTTTGACGACGAGAAATCTGCAACTTCCTTGTCCTCTGAAACGCTTGAAGTTATCCCCGATTATACTGAGGAGACAAAACCAATGATGGACACCCATCCACCTTCCATCACTCCTCTTCATCACTTTTCTAAACCATCCAGACGACTCATTTCTTCACAACGTTCCAATCCTTCGTTGCTAACTTGTCTTGGACTACCTCCTCATGTAGACTTTACTAACCCTCCTAGTTCGTAGACACTTATTGCTTCATGTTACCAGTATACTTTTCTTTGTAAATTATGACTTATTTACAGTGGAATACTCGAGGCCTCTGAGGTAATCGAGGTGAGTTTCAGCTCACCAAGATTACCGCTCTGCTGTTATTCATCCCGTCTCAGGTTATACTTTATTGTATTCATCCATTCTTTTTCCAGATGGAACTTTTAATGAAAGTGCACTTCTTGTATGCACCGGTATACCATTCTGTCAGATAAACCATACCACGGGCGGGGATAGAACCCGCGATCAGAGAGTCTCAAAACTCCAGACCGTCGCGACGGTCTGGAGTTTTCAGACTCTCTGATCGCGGGTTCTATCCCCACCCGTGGTATGGTTTGTTTGCAATCGTGTCATTACGATTTCTTGAGTCATTCTGTCAGATCTTTGTTCATTCTTCACTGCATTACACTGCAGTCCCACATGTACTTGAACAAGTGATGTACAATCTACTCTTTATATCGTTTTCCTTCTCGAGCATTATCTGTTCCAGAGGTTACGCTTCTGGTTTCTTCCTTACCGCTTCCACTTCTCTTACTAGGTGATTTTGATGCTCATTATTTCCTCTTGGGGGTTTCACTGTGACTCTCGTGGCGATCAGTTAAAGGCTTTTTTCATCTCTTTTGCCTTACATGTTTTAAATACTGGTGCTCCCACCTATTTTGATCCTAGCAATCAGTTTCTCTTGCACTGATCTCTCAGTATGCACCTCTTCAACTGCGCTCGACTTTACCTGGTCTGTTTCCAAATTTACATGACTGTGATCATTTTCCTCTCCTTCTTACTTGCCATTCGTACTATCATCCTCCTCGAACCCCCACGCTGGCAATTGGAACCGGCGAATTGAGACTTTTACTCACGTTAAACTGCTTTTAATGAGGAACCTTCTTCGCCCTCCACTAAGGAACTATTAAACTATTTTTGACTTCGGTTTTAACTGCGGCTGCACATTCAGTCTTTCAAACGTCGAGTAGACAGTCTCAGAAATGCTTGTCTTGGTGGTCTCCTGCTTGTGCTCGTGCAGAACGGTTGAAAAGTACTACATGGGACAGATATCTTTACAATAGGACCACAGAGTGACTCCTTGATTTTAAGTGGGAGAGAGCGGTTTCCCGTCGTGTCATCCGTGAAGCTAAATGCACTTGTTGGCGGAACTATGTTTCTTCCATTACTTAAGCTTCGTCTATAAGTGCAGTTTGGAAAAAGTTACAGGAATTGAATATCAAATACTCTCCAGGCTTCCGGTGTCAGCATTGCAAGACCTGTAATAAAGTTAGTAGAATTACCGACAATATGTAAAGTAAAAGGACACAAGTGCAACTAATGTGACATTTTATTGTGGCAACGTTTCGCTCTCCAACCTATTTTTATGTTACCCAAGTAATAGCTTTTATATCCTTTTACTCATGTACGAATTAATTGCTCTACCATATTGTATTACTACTACTACTACTACAACTTTTGTCACTACTACTACTACTACTACTACTACAACTTTTGTCACTACTACTACTACTACTACAACTTTTGTCACTACTACTACTACTACTACTACTACTACCACCACTAGTATTGCACCTCACTCTGAGATTATATATACCGTCTGTGTCCATGTATTGTTTGTAATGGCTTGATAAAGCTCCTGGAGAGCGAAACGTTGCCACAATAAAATGTCACATTAGTTGCACTTGTGTCCTTTTACTTTACACATTGCAAGGCCTTTTGAAGTTGCGACAGAGATTGGAAAACATCTTGTCCGTATCTCTCAGGGGCTACATCTATGCCCCTTATTTCTTTTCTCGAAGTCTGGCAGAGAATTACTGCCTTTAGACTTTTTTTCTAGTTGACACGAATTAATGTCTCTTTTCCTCTTTCAGAACTGGAGATAACATTTTCCGTTTGGCGATTGTTAGCAGCTGAGCCTGATGGCATACATAATTGTATGCTTCAACATTTACATCCGGCAGCCCTTTCAGTTCTCGTACGTCTTTTAAATTTTATTTGGTGGAAGGGGTTTTTCCCAGGCTGAAGAAAACTGCCGTTCTTCTTCTTTTTCGTAAACAGGCCATGATGCCTCACACTGTTGTCCCATTGCTCTTACCAGTACAGATTCCAAGTTTATGGAACGTCTAGTAAATAGACGGTTGTTATGGTATTCAGAGACGTTAGTCTCTCCATCAGTCAATCGGCTTTCGTAAGGGCAGCTCTGCTATTGACTCCTTTACTCCGCTAAGATACTTATGTTTCTAATGCCTTTGCAAGTAACTTTTCTATTATAGCAGTCTTTTTTGAGCTTGAAAAGGCATATGGTACTCCTTGGATATATAACATCTTGGCCCAAATTCATTCCTTGGGTTTCCAAGGCAATCTGCCACTTTTCTTTAAAAAGCTTCTTATCTGAGAGACATTTTCGTGTTCGATTTAATAATTCATTTTCCTCGGACTTTGTTAAAGCTATAGATGTCCCTCAGGGATGTGTACTTAGCACCACTCTTTTTCTACTGTCTATACATAACATGGCCTCCGTTCTCCCATCTAATATTTGATCATCACTATTTATGTCGGTGACGGCTATAACCTGTGCAGGCGGTGACTGTCGCTTAGCGGCAGCCTCACTCCAGAATGTTATCAACCGTGTTTCCTATTACTATGCGTTTAAATTTTCTGGTACTAAAACGCACCAAATTATTTTCATCAGATGTTCTGTTTTTTTTTTT
This sequence comes from Cherax quadricarinatus, assembly GCF_038502225.1. Lineage (NCBI taxonomy): Eukaryota > Metazoa > Arthropoda > Malacostraca > Decapoda > Parastacidae > Cherax > Cherax quadricarinatus. The sequence continues at coordinate 56,124,517 of NC_091300.1, read as the reverse complement.
TCTGATACTCCATTGTACCTATATGGCTTCCTTATTCTTGTAAATGATACGGTCAGATTTCTCGGCCTTCTACTTGATCGCAATATGTTCTGGAAATCTCACATTATCTCCCTGAAGGCAACTTGCCATAGTCGGCTGAACCTCCTTAAAATCCTCGCTCATCTTTCGTGGGGGGCGGATCGTCGAACACTTCTTCGATTGCGTTCAGCCTTAATTTTGTCGAAAGTAGACAATGGAGATATGACAATCTATCTTTAGTTTAAATTATATTATGGCTGTATATGTCCCAAGTTGCAATTTTTTTAATATAAAAAAGAGATATTTGTGTCAATGTGACAAACTTGTCAATGTTAAATCTGATTTGCTTCAGATCATTATGCTTAATTAATTGACGTTCTGGGACGCACCTCACTACGCAATACGGATATGCCATTCTCGGTTCGCGTAGCGACCAAAATACATCTAGTTTAAAGTGATTTACCCGGAATATAAATTTTGCACTCAAAATTGTCAAACTTGAACCTATACACCTGACTTTCACTCTCCGCCTGCAACAAATTAGGAGGCATCTTCTTTAAGAAAGGTTGAGCCTACTTCCGAGCCATTCCAGGAGGCTGAGAATGGGATGAACAAGTCTGGTCACATGGCACCTGCACATGCTAATTATTGCAAGAGTCTGGCTACATTGACCATCACCAAACCCTAAAATTTTCATGCCACTTGGATGAGTTCTTGAATTTTTAATGAAATGAAAACGAAAAGGTGAAGTAAGAAAAATAAATTCAGACAACTTTTTAAAGTTCATCCTTTCCGGATGCCTCGGTATAGTACTAATAATAATAATAATAATAATAAAAAGTAAAAACTGATAACATCAACAATAATAAAACCTCCGGGTACGATACTGACATAGTTCAGTGTGCGGCGTAACTTAATAATGCTAATAAATATTAACGATGAAGATTTTAAGGACAAGGGAAGAATCATTCACGAATCATATGGAAAGACATCCACAAATTTCCTCAATAACGTTAAAAATTTATACATCAACAACACAAATACAATTCACACCTTTTAATGAGACCAAAGGAACAATATCCTAAAATACTCAGCCACAATAAGTGTGAACCACAATTCACAAGGTGCACTTTTCAAGTTGTCATCATGGAAGGATTTCAATTAATCTGAAAGTATGAAAAGCAGTATTTAAATGCTTACGATTTCTTAACTGATTATAGGCTGTGCGAATATTTTTGTTTGTGAGTTTTGGTCTGACAAAGACCTGCCAATTATGAACCAGTAGGCCTACTATATTGCTTCTCCTTTATTATGTTTTTATGTAAAAAAAAGGAGCTACACACGTAAAAATTAATCTAAATTTTTTTTCTACGTAAGATTGTCCAGCTCTGAAGAAAATAAATAATTACATACAGTTTTATGTATGTTTAATATACATATATATAAATTTTTAACAATAATCTTGAGGACAAGTAAATGTAACGAACATATAAAAGTACATTATGTTGTGTAGGTTTTAATACGCCAATTGTATTAATTGTATTAATTGTATTAATTATATTAATTGTATTAATCATATTAGTTTGTGGGAAATAGTCGAGAACTGTCTCCTTTGATCACTAATATATTACTACCTTTGACTTTCTTAACTTATCCGAGGTCAAATGTTATAAATGTTCATTTAGCATAACATACTTAATTATTTATTTAATGCAAATTTTCTTACTTAAACCTTAGTAAATCTTACAGAAAATTTTGATTAAATTTTCCATGTATGTATTGGTCACAATTTACGCTTTTTATAGAAGAAACCGACAAATCTGATTTTTTATTTTCAGGTGATAATTTTTCGGTGTCTGAAGTGCCTTTATCTTTCAATACTGATAACTTAATAATAATAATAATAATAATAATAATAATAATAATAATAATAATAATAATAATAATAATAATAATAATAATAATAATATCTTCATTTACTACAAGTACATGTACAAGGTCTACAGTCCTAGCTGACATCAGTGACATACTACTATACAGAAGCCGCTTGTTGTGCTGAGCATTTCGGGCAAATTAGGTCTCAGTTTTGTCCCAGGATGCGACCCACACCAGTTGACTAACACCCAGGTGCCTATTTTACTGATGGGTGAACATAGAGAACAAGTGTAAGGAAACACGTTCGATGTTTCCACCCCTTCGTCGGGAATCGAACCCGGACCCTCACCGTGTGAGTGTCAACTTGTGACTGGCATGAATCTTGTTGTCTCCCTCTGAGATAACAATATATTTTTCTTAAGTTTGGTTTCAAAGCTGCTTTTTCTTAGTGAAAGATGTGAATTACTTTAGGGCTGTACATGTCCTAAATTTCGAATTTCGTTGAAAAATGGGGATATTAGTGTCCGTGTCATGACTTATGAATACAAAATCTTAATCATTTCGATTCTTCATTACTAACATTTATGCCAAACTCTGCTTAATCTTTTCGTGTTTATTGAAGTACAAGGAGGCACGAGTTTTGCAATACGGTCGTATTTTTCTCGGGTCGCGCAGTGACCGAAATACGTGTACTTATTAAGTTTCATCGAAAAGGGTCTTTAAGTGAATTATATATATTTTTTTCTTCTCTAGCTTTTCGTTATATTTCGATCATTACAGGAAAAAGTCTCATACAGTCAGCTTCAAATTTCTAATGCTGGTGTAAGACAACTAGGATAAGATTTTAGTAACAATTGTCCTGTGATCCAAGTTATCCAGTCCGTTCCTGGAGTTATGGCACGAATCTGATAACTAAAAGTCCTCTGTAACGTAACTTCAAATGTTCAGGAAAGATGTCTCCTAATTCCACTACGTCACTGAGTCAAATTTAAGTGTGTAGGAACACATCTGACAATCTTTGAGTAATATAGTGTCAAATTTTGTCTTCCATTTAGTCACGTTGAATATATTTGAGTTTCCTCTTCAGAATAGCATCAGTATTTAACTGATGATGTATCTTAATGGTGAGGATAATACCAGTTAAGTTTCGTTTTGTCTAAGAGCACATTTGTCAATGCACTTATTTTGTCAGTATACTTGAAATGTGCAGTAGCCGGAGAATTCCCCTCATGATCACCTTCCAATTTCCATCTCCGATGTTTTTAAAAGGAAACAAAGTTTATGTTGTTATTAGGATTCATAAGTTCCAGTTTACCAATTTTTTAATTTCCATTATTGGCTTCAAAATTAAACGCTGATATTTTTAATTATAAAGATAATACTCCATAATTTCTACTCTTTATGTCCGTTTTTTTATCAAGAGTTTAGTGAGTTTAGTGCCATCTGATCAACTTCAGATTTTTAACCCCTGGTCAGGTATTACTAAACGAAGGTTCGTGGTACAGTTTACAGTGCTGGTGTTCTCTGCTCAAATTTTACAGTCCATTCTTGAAATTTATTTTGTGTTGGATTCTTTGATAGTCTTCAAAATTTGGGGACTCATCTATCATATTTAGAAGGCGGCTGATGTTGTTAATGGAATGTGTTGATGCAATTTGGCGCTTTTAATATCAAAATGGCGTAGAATATTACGTAATTGCATTATTTTGTCTTGACGTCGGTGAGTGGCTCTTGTTTCAAGGAACGTGACCTGTCCTCCTCTTCCTTGGATCGATAATAAATGATTCAAAAACCCAAGGCTCTATATAAACCCTCCTGGTTTAGTGTTCTCCCCTGATTAAAATAAAACATTACATTAGTCTTTAACAACTGATACATCAAGTGATCTTAATAAAACATTTATATTTAGGAACAAATTTTGTTGAATTCTGTATAATAACTAGAGAATAACTCTTTTAATATGCTTTAAACTTATAGTGTGACGTGGTTTACTCGACGGAAGCTCCGCTTTATTATTATCTTGAGAATGTTTTATAAACCAAAGGAGTTTTGTTAACCTACTGAAAAATGTATCTCAATGTGCACATAACATCAGTGTACCTATAACAAAATTATAAAATAATTTATGTTACATACCCAGGGTTTAAGTCATATATAATTAATTACTTGCATAAGTACTTACTAATTTCTGCCTTAACACTGTCCAATCTTATGTAGAAAAATAGAATGGTTTCGACTTGAGTAGGTCCCAAATTATCTATTTTTAAGGTTTCGACTTGAGTAGGTCCCAAATTATCTATTTTTAAGGTTTCGACTTGAGTAGGTCCCAAATTATCTATTTTTAAGGTTTCGACTTGAGTAGGTCCCAAATTATCTATTTTTAAGGTTTCGACTTGAGTAGGTCCCAAATTATCTATTTTTAAGGTTTCGACTTGAGTAGGTCCCAAATTATCAATTTTTAAGGTTTCGACTTGAGTAGGTCCCAAATTATCTATTTTTAAGGTTTCGACTTGAGTAGGTCCCAAATTATCTATTTTTAAGGTTTCGACTTGAGAAGGTCCCAAATTATCTATTTTTAAGGTTTCGACTTGAGTAGGTCCCAAATTATCTATTTTTAAGGTTTCGACTTGAGTAGGTCCCAAATTATCTATTTTTAAGGTTTCGACTTGAGTAGGTCCCAAATTATCTATTTTTAAGGTTTCGACTTGAGTAGGTCCCAAATTATCTATTTTTAAGGTTTCGACTTGAGTAGGTCCCAAATTATCTATTTTTAAGGTTTCGACTTGAGTAGGTCCCAAATTATCTATTTTTAAGGTTTCGACTTGAGTAGGTCCCAAATTATCTATTTCTAAGGAAAAAAGACAAATTTGAAGTACCAGTTTTTCTGTGATAAATTGACTACATTGATGATCACTTAATAACGTAAATTGTGAACAGTTTCAAACTTTATAAACTTGTGAACTTTATGATATTGGTCTCTATGTGCTAACAAGATAATGTCTCTTAAGTCTGCTTTTAAATCTGGTCTTTCTTCGTGGAAGTTTTGAATTAGTTTTTGAACTGAGTAATTCTAAATTGGGTATTAGTGTCCATGTGATAACTTGATTCTCTCTAGGACTACTACAGGAATATTTAGTTGTTAGAACTCCTTACGACACTCTGAACTATTGATGTCTCCTGTACTGATGTACAGGAGACTCTACTGATGTACAGGAGACTGTACTGATATACAGGAGACTCTACTGATGTACAGGAGACTGTACTGATGTAGAGGAGACTGTACTGATGTACAGGAGACTCTACTGATGTACAGGAGACTGTACTGATGTACAGGAGACTGTACTGATGTACAGGAGACTCTACTGATGTACAGGAGACTGTACTGATGTACAGGAGACTGTACTGATGTACAGGAGACTCTACTGATGTACAGGAGACTGTACTGATGTACAGGAGACTCTACTGATGTACAGGAGACTGTACTGATGTACAGGAGACTGTACTGATGTACAGGAGACTGTACTGATGTACAGGAGACTGTACTGATGTACAGGAGACTGTACTGATGTACAGGAAACTCTACTGATGTACAGGAGACTGTACTGATGTACAGGAGACTCTACTGATGTACAGGAGACTGTACTGATGCACAGGAGACTGTACTGATGTACAGGAGACTCTACTAATGTACAGGAGACTGTACTGATGTACAGGAGACTCTACTGATGTACAGGAGACTGTACTGATGTACAGGAGACTGTACTGATGTACAGGAGACTCTACTGATGTACAGGAGACTGTACTGATGTACAGGAGACTCTACTGATGTACAGGAGACTCTACTGATGTACAGGAGACTGTACTGATGTACAGGAGACTCTACTGATGTACAGGAGACTGTACTGATGTACAGGAGACTGTACTGATGTACAGGAGACTCTACTGATGTACAGGAGACTGTACTGATGTACAGGAGACTCTACTGATGTACAGGAGACTGTACTGATGTACAGGAGACTCTACTGATGTACAGGAGACTGTACTGATGTACAGGAGACTCTACTGATGTACAGGAGACTGTACTGATGTACAGGAGACTCTACTGATGTACAGGAGACTGTACTGATGTACAGGAGACTGTACTGATGTACAGGAGACTCTACTGATGTACAGGAGACTGTACTGATGTACAGGAGACTGTACTGATGTACAGGAGACTGTACTGATGTACAGGAGACTGTACTGATGTACAGGAGACTCTACTGATGTACAGGAGACTGTACTGATGTACAGGAGACTGTACTGATGTACAGGAGACTCTACTGATGTACAGGAGACTGTACTGATATACAGGAGACTCTACTGATGTACAGGAGACTGTACTGATGTAGAGGAGACTGTACTGATGTACAGGAGACTGTACTGATGTACAGGAGACTGTACTGATATACAGGAGACTCTACTGATGTACAGGAGACTGTACTGATGTACAGGAGACTCTACTGATGTACAGGAGACTGTACTGATGTACAGGAGACTGTACTGATGTACAGGAGACTGTACTGATATACAGGAGACTCTACTGATGTACAGGAGACTGTACTGATGTAGAGGAGACTCTACTGATGCACAGGAGACTCTACTGATGTACAGGAGATTGTACTGATGTACAGGAGACTCTACTGATGTACAGGAGACTGTACTGATGTACAGGAGACTGTACTGATGTACAGGAGACTCTACTGATGTACAGGAGACTGTACTGATGTACAGGAGACTCTACTGATGTACAGGAGACTGTACTGATGTACAGGAGACTCTACTGATTTACAGGAGACTGTACTGATGTACAGGAGACACTACTGATGTACAGGAGACTCTACTGATGTACAGGAGACTGTACTGATGTACAGGAGACTCTACTGATGTACAGGAGACTGTACTGATATACAGGAGACTCTACTGATGTACAGGAGACTGTACTGATGTAGAGGAGACTCTACTGATGCACAGGAGACTCTACTGATGTACAGGAGATTGTACTGATGTACAGGAGACTGTACTGATGTACAGGAGACTGTACTGATGTACAGGAGACTGTACTGATGTACAGGAGACTGTACTGATGTACAGGAGACTGTACTGATGTACAGGAGACTGTACTGATGTACAGGAGACTGTACTGATGTACAGGAGACTCTACTGATGTACAGGAGACTGTACTGATGTACAGGAGACTCTAATGATGTACAGGAGACTCTACTGATGTACAGGAGACTCTACTGATGTACAGGAGACTCTAATGATGTACAGGAGACTCTACTGATGTACAGGAGACTCTACTGATGTACAGGAGACTCTACTGATTTACAGGAGACTCTACTGATGTACAGGAGACTCTACTGATGTACAGGAGACTCTACTGATGTACAGGAGACTGTACTGATGTACAGGAGACTCTAATGATGTACAGAAGACTCTTCTGATGTACAGAGAGAGGATGTTCCAGAGATGGGACACAGAAACAAGGGGTCACAATTGGAAGCTGAAGACTCAAATGAGTCAAAGGGATGTTAGGAAGTATTTCTTAAGTCACAAAGTTGTCAGGTATTGGAATAGTCTAACAAGTGACGTAGTGGAGGCAGTAACGATATATTAAGACGAGGTATGATAAAGCTCATGGAGCAGAAGGAAGAGAGAGGACCTACTAGGGATAGTGAAGAGGAGGGGCCAGGAGCTGAGTATCGACCCCTGCAACCACAATTAGGTGAGTACAGGAGACTGTACTTATGTAAGATGGGGATATCTCTCTGGGATCTCACAACCACCAATGCACATCTATATATATTATTTTCATGGTAATATACAGTGACCATTCAGTGAATAAGGAACAAGTCAATGATCCTTCACAAGCTTCAGAATATTCACTTTAAAAGACAAGGACCCAGGAAAATAATTATTAAACTTACACAAAACATTTCACTCTGGGATTTCAAAGAGTGAATGGAACTCATCCAATTTATGGGCCATATATAAACGTTTTCTATTTCCTCGATAATTTTCAGTTTGTTTTTGATCTTATTCACTCTTTTAGATCCATAACTTTTGCATTCATATTTGTGATTATTTTGTTATTTTATTTTATTATATTTAACCTTTGACCGAATATTTGATGTACATGTAAATTCGCTTTATATTATTAATTTAAGAATTAATCTAGACAAGACTGTGTTCTTTAATTCCTTACGTATATCATCAACTGTATTTTAAGAAGAAAACGTACAAAAATATACTATGTAACTCACTTTGAGAACTTGTCAGGGAAGAGCGGGATGTTTGAGGTGTGAAGGAACCCTCGACGCGGTGTCCAGGAAGCCACCCACAGTGGCTGACTTCCTCGGGGACTGTATGGCAGGTGTACGTACATGTTGCATCTGTAACAAGTATACTCGTTACTTCCTAATTAAATACGTAATGGTATGTGTCCGTATACTGTATCACTCTATAATCTTAATTTAAACCGACTGCTTAATGTGATAATCACAAACAAATGAAGTTTTAAAACTCAAGAAACAGTGGGTAAGTTGCTGCTTATTCCCGTGTGAAAATACTAATACAATCAGCATGTTCATTTAAAGTGTTTATTCCTTGGTATTAAGAATTAATGGAATGTTATACTCATTGGGATTTGAGAACTCTGTTAAACCCCAATTTAATTAAGACTTATTCCGTAGCTGAGAGAAATGTTACATGTGCCAGGACTCAATTAAATGAATCTTTAGGAACAAAAGCATGAGATATATATATATTTTATAATCAATTAAAAGTTTGCCCAGATGACTCAAGTGAAATATTTCAGGAGGAATTCATTCATATACATGCCAAATGAAACCCTCAAAGGCATTTAAAAGAAAATCGGGAAGTTGAAATTTTATGAAAGTTTTCCTTACCAGTTTGTGAATCTGAAGAAATTGGCCGACATATACATTTGTAAACAATGTTTTTCAAGTATTACAATTCCAAAACAAAGTTTCAGGCATGAAATTTTAAAGAACATTTGCACACAACTGAATATAATGTTAATATTATTATTATTAAAGATTCGCCGATATTCTCCCGGCCCGGGCTTTTTCCAAGTGGTGGCCCGGCCTTGGCTCCCTCTTTAGGGAGTGTCTGAGACCTAAGTCTCCCATGGGAGGAGGTGCAAGTACCTCCTCATCTTTGGGACCAACTGTCCCCAGGCCTAGCCACAAGCTAGGCCTCTCTGGTCTGCCATCCCCGCCCCAAGGGGGCAAATGGGAATGACAAGTTTTATGAGCTAAAGGCTCGGGCACAGGCACCTACTCTACCCTAGAAGGGTTAGGCATGGTGTCGATATATATAATGTTAATATTTTCTCTACTAAACTGTATCACGTAAACGTTAAATAAATGTGAAGCTATAAGTGAATTATGCTTATAACAACAGTTTAGGTGACTGAACAATAATAACCTGCTATATGTATTTCCACTTTGTAATATTTGTTAAAAAAAAAATTTTCAAGTGTATTTTTCATTTTTCAATGCTGCATTTCATTAGTTTTCCAATAAAACATATTTTTAGAAGTAAATTGTGTTACACTTTAACGAAAATTAGCTATATAATGGAGCCTAATACTTATTACTTGGCTTTATAATGGAGCGTAATACTTATTACTTGGCTATATAATGGTGGGTAATACTTATTACTTGGCTATATAATGGTGGGTAATACTTATTACTTGGCTATATAATGGAGGGTAATACTTATTACTTGGCTATATAATGGTGGGTAATACTTATTACTTGGCTATATAATGGAGCCTAATACTTATTACTTGGCTTTATAATGGAGCGTAATACTTATTACTTGGCTATATAATGGTGGCCCCTCAAGGAAGGTTCCTTGATGTTGGTGAGGGGCTCTTGATTTAGGGAATTGGATCTGTGCTCCAGTTCCCCGAATTAAGCCTGAATGCCTTCCACATATCCCCCCCCCAGGCGCTGTATAATCCTCCGGGTTTAGCGCTTCCCCCTTGATTATAATAATAATAATAATATATAATGGTGGGTAATACTTATTACTTGGCTATATAATGGAGGGTAATACTTATTACTTGGCTATATAATGGTGGGTAATACTTATTACTTGGCTATATAATGGAGCCTAATACTTATTACTTGGCTTTATAATGGAGCGTAATACTTATTACTTGGCTATATAATGGTGGGTAATACTTATTACTTGGCTATATAATGGAGGGTAATACTTATTACTTGGCTATATAATGGAGGGTAGTACTTATTACTTGGCTATATAACGGAGGGCAATACTTATTACTTGGCTATATAATGGAGCGTAATACTTATTACTTGGCTTTATAATGGAGGCTAATACTTGTTAAATGTTATTAAATAGTATGTAATGATCGTTACTGTGTTAATGTACCTCCTGTTTCAAGGTACAACCATCATCACACATTACACCATCTAGTGTGACCGACTCATTCAGAGAGAATTAAGCCTTTGTTACATTTGCATTTAAATGATCGATTTATGTTTAATTTTCTTAATTTTTGGTATTGGTGCGAGATAAAATTAAAAATCTCCTTAACAACTAAAGGATATTGCATAAAAAATAGTTAAAATTTAAGGTGGAGCGATATTCAACTCAAATTTTAAGTTTCATGCATAACGACGAGCGCGGCTTTCGTGATGGCAAATTAGACACATATGCAACTCTTGGGTATCTTTATTGAGGAAACGTTTCGCCACACAGTGGCTTCATCAGTCCATACTAAGGAGAATCTTGAAGAACAGGATGAGAATGAGGTAATCAGTCCCTCAACCTTGAGTCGATGTGGTCAGTCCATCAATCTTGAATAGAATAAGGTATATGTGCGGAGAAGCAGCTTATAAACCGTAGACAGGAGAGGTGCAGCAGTCATAGGTGGTGTCACATTTGTTCAATGTTGAAGTAGGTCGTGCCCAAGGGTTAGGAAAGCGAAGAATTCCCAGGTATTAAGATCCCAAGAAGTTGCAGTGTCTGACAGGATTGTAGATGAATGGTTCAGAGAACCGACATGTTGATAAATTAGACACATATGCAACTCTTGGGTATCTTTATTAAGGAAACGTTTCCTCAATAAAGATACCCAAGAGTTGCATATGTGTCTAATTTATCAACGTGTCGGTTCTCTGAACCATTCATCTACAAGATTACTTCTTAAACAATAGCAAGATTTTGACATAATTCCGCACAAAAGTACAAAAGATTGAGGAGTATTCAGGAATAACAGAGAGCACAACAAAATATCAAGACATACCTGAAAGAAAGGAAGAAGTAACGGAATGGGTACATGTGACAAGTGGTGTTACAAAAGGATATGACATGACTAAACGGATAGTGAGAGATATCCCTGTTAACAAATGATGTGAAACTGAGGATGAGAAAATAAGTAGACCTGGACCAGGTAAGGCTATATATAGATCTGCTCTCACAGAGGCTACAGGAGTTTAACCTTAGCAAGTGCACAGTTATGAAGTTTGCGGAAGGATAAAGAAGACCGCAGACCGAGTATAGGCTAAGAGACAAAAACTAGGAACCTCACTCACAGACAAGAACATAAGAACATAAGTAAGAAGGAGCACTGCGACAGGCCTACTGACCCATGCGGAGCAGGTCCATCCGATCCCCCCGGATTAGCTAAATGATCCACCAGCCCGGATTAGCCCAATGATCCACCCCCCCCGGATTAGCCAAATGATCCACCCAACCGGATTAGCCCAATGACCCACCCAGTCTGGCCACCTCCACTCTAGGAAGGAGCACGGCACCATACCCAGCAGCACAAGCTAGTCACACCCACCCACACCCACTCATGTATTTATCTAACCTATTTTTAAAACTACACTACGTTTTAGCCTCAATAACTGTACTCGGGAGTTTGTTCCACTCATCCACAACTCTATTACCAAACCAGTGCTTTCCTATATCCTTACTGAATCTGAATTTTTCCAACTTGAAACCATTGCTGCGAGTCCTGCCATGGCTGGAAATTTTCAGCACGCTATTTACAACCCCTTTATTTATTCCTGTTTTCCATTTATACACCAAGATCATATCCCCCCCTAATTCTACGCCTTTCGAGAGAGTGCAGATTCAGAGCCCTCAGTCTATCCTCATAGGGAAGATTTCTGATACATGGGATCATCTTTGTCATCCTCCTCTGTACGTTTTCCAGAGCATTTATATTCATTCTGTAATACGGTGACCAGAACTGAGCAGCGTAGTCTAAATGAGGCCTAACCAAGGATATATAGAGTTGAAGAACAACCTGAGGACTTCTATTATTCATACTTCTAGATATGAAGCCAAGAATTCTGTTAGCTTAATTGCAAACACTAATGCACTGTTGTCTTGTTTTTAGATTACTGCTAACCAGAACTCCTAAATCCTTTTCGCAATCAGTAGTATTAAGATCTACATTATTTAGTTTATATGTGGAATCGTTATTTACCTGTCCAACATTTAGAACTTTGCATTTGTCAATATTAAACTGTATCTGCCACTTCTCCGACCATTGTATCAGTCTATTCAAATCATCCTGGAGTGCTAATTAGAATGAATTGGACTTCCTATTTTGGTGTCATCAGCAAATTTGCTTATGTCGCTATTTATTCCCTCATCTATGTCGTTTATGTAAATTGTGAACAACAACGGACCCATCACTGACCCCTCAGGAACACCGCTTTTGACGTGCCCCCATTCTGATTTCTCCCTATTTATGCAAACTCTCTGCTGCTTATTTGTCAGCCATGCCTGTACACAGGAAAAAATTTCTCCTCCTATTCTGTGTGCCTTAAGTTTCCTCAATAGCCTCTGGTGTGGAACTCAATCGAAAGCCTTACTGAAGTCTATATATACAATATCATATTCATTACCATGATCTACCTCCAAGGACCTGTCACCTGCCTTGTAAATAGGTATTACATTTGCCATTTTCCACTTATCAGGCCCTATGCCAGTTTGTAGTGATATGTTAAAAAGATTAGCCAAAGGTATGCTAAGTTCCTCTTTACATTCCTTTAACACCCTTGGAAACAGTTCATCAGGACCTGGGGATTTGTTAGGTTTTAGTTCTCTATTTGTCTGAGGACAATGTCACTAGTTACCACAATCGTACATAGTTTATTATCATCCTGTTTACACATAATCTATTATTTCAGGAATTTCGCTAGTATTTTCCTGGGTGAAAACTGAGAGGAAGTAGGTATTCAGAATTTCACACATATCCTTATCACTCTAAGTGAGCTGACCAGAGTTACTCTTAAGTGGGCCAATCTTGTCCCTAATCTTACTTCTGTATACCTGAAAGAACCCTTTTGGGTTAGTCTTTGAATTCCTTGCAACCTTAGCCTCATAATCACTTTTTGCTTTTCTTATTCCTTTCTTTATTTCTATCTTTAATAGAATATATCGATTTCTTAACTGCCCATCCCCTCTTTTGATATGCCTATATATGCCTCTCTTTTGGCCAATGAGATGTTTTAATCTATTGTTTATCCATTTGGGATCATTTTCGTTAGATCTAATTTCCGTACTCGGAACGAAAGTTGTCTGGGCAGCTAGAACTATGCTCTGAAAAACGTCACAGTGGCAGCCAAGATCACCTACCTGACCCATAGTCATGACATCCCAATTTAGCCCACTCAGGTAATTTTTCAGTCCCATAAAGTCGGCCAAGCGAAAATCTGGGACAGAGATTTGATTGCTGTTATCTGGGTAATTCCATGATATATTGAAACTAAGTGATTTATGATCACTTTCCCCAAGCTCATCATTAACCTCAAGATTATTAATTAGTGAATCTTTGTTGGCAAGAACCAAGTCAAGCAGATTGTTTCCTCTAGTTGGTTCTGTCACAACCTGTTCTAAAAATCAATCCTGAACCGTATCAAGAAAATCACTAGAATCAAGATTTCCTGTCATATTGTTCCAATCAATTTGTCTAAAGTTAGAATCTCCCATTATCACAACATTTTCATATCTAGATGCCTTATGAATTTCGTCCCATAACAGCTTACTGTACTCCCTATCAAGGTTTGGGGGCCTACAAATCACACCCAAAATTAATTTGTCACGTCCCTCGAGAAACTGTAGCCAAACTGATTCTGTGTTCGATGTTTTTAATCTTATATCATATCTAAGACAACAATTTAAATTTTCTCTGACATACATCGCCACCCCACCACCCTTCCTGTTGACCCTATCAGTGTGGAATAGTTTATAACCCTGTATGTTGCATTCAAAAGGCATTTCTCTATGTTTCAGATTGAACCAGGTCTCTGTTATACCAATAATATCTATATTACCTAAACTTGCAAGTAATCTTAGCTCATCTATCTTATTTCTAAGACTCCTACTAATTTTATAGTAAACCTTAAGGGAGCTAGTCACTCGTTGCCCTCTACTATCTCTCTTTGTTTGTTGATCAGTTGATTTTCCATTACTAGCAACTTTATTTTGAATATTGTCTTTTAAACATATCCCTGAGGTATCCCGGTAATAACTGCTGTTTTTAACCCTAATGCTGCAGCCTGATTGTTTCCCACAAACATCCATACCTCTATAATCTATCAGTTTAAATTCCTAGACAAGTCATCAATTACCCTCTCAATCGAATTGGCTAATGCAACCACTCCATCCCAGACACCGTGGGAGTGAGTATTGTACTGCAGCAAATGCGCGTCGGGCATATTTAAGACAATTGTTTAAACATCTAAGTAGGACTCATTCACCACAATTTAAATGTACGTTAGGCTCATACTGTATTATGCAACAACAGTATGGAACTCACGTCTGGTCGGACGTGTCAAAAAAATGGAAACAGTGTATAGGTTTTGGAGCTAAGGGGTATATCCTGTGAGGAGAGGTAAACAATGGAGGTCAGAAGGACAAAAGATCATACGATAACCTACAAAATATTGAGAGGAATTCAAAAGGTGAATGGGGCAGAGTGTTTGAAAGAGGGAAAAGTTGTTAGGAAGGGGAAGTACCTGAACAACGAAATTGTAAAGGCAGCCTTCATACAATACTTTAAGAAAAGGTACAATTAGGCTCTCGAATTCACAAAAGAAAAGGCAGATCTAGGAGCTGAAACTCGACGGATGCAATCGCACATAGGTGGCCAAATATAGGCAGTATACACACGCACACAACACACACACATACACACACACAACACACACACACACACACACACACACACAGTGACGTAGTGGAGGCGGGAATCATACATAGTTTTAAGGCGAGGTATGATAGAGCTCATGGGGCAGGGAGAGAGAGGACCTAGTAGCAATCAGCGAAGAGGCGGGGCCAGGAGCTGTGACTCGACCCCTGCAACCACAAATAGGTGAGTACAAATTGGACTGCAAGAAGGCGTTTGACACAGTTCCACACAAGAGATTGGTGCAAAAACTGGAGGACCAAGCAGGGATAACAGGGAAGGCACTACAATGGATCAGGGAATACTTGTCAGGAAGACAGCAGCGAGTCATGGTACGTGGCGAGGTGTCAGAGTGGGCACCTGTGACCAGCGGGGTCCCGCAGGGGTCAGTCCTAGGACCAGTGCTGTTTCTGGTATTTGTGAACGACATGACGGAAGGAATAGACTCTGAGGAGTCCCTGTTTGCAGATGACGTGAAGTTGATGAGAAGAATTCACTCGATCGAAGACCAGGCAGAACTACAAAGGGATCTGGACAGGCTGCAGACCTGGTCCAGCAATTGGCTCCTGGAGTTCAATCCCACCAAGTGCAAAGTCATGAAGATTGGGGAAGGGCAAAGAAGGCCGCAGACGGAGTACAGTCTAGGGGGTCAGAGACTACAAACCTCACTCAAGGAAAAAGATCTTGGGGTGAGTATAACACCAGGCACATCTCCTGAAGCGCACATCAACCAAATAACTGCTGCAGTATATGGGCGCCTAGCAAACCTCAGAACAGCATTCCGACATCTTAATAAGGAATCATTCAGGACCCTGTACACCGTGTACGTTAGGCCCATATTGGAGTATGCGGCACCAGTTTGGAACCCACACCTAGCCAAGCACGTGAAGAAACTAGAGAAAGTGCAAAGGTTTGCAACAAGACTAGTCCCAGAGCTAAGAGGTATGTCCTACGAGGAGAGATTAAGGGAAATCAACCTGACTACACTGGAGGACAGGAGAGATAGGGGGGACATGATAACGACATACAAAATACTGAGAGGAATTGACAAGGTGGACAAAGACAGGATGTTCCAGAGATTGGACACAGTAACAAGGGGACACAGTTGGAAGCTGAAGACACAGATGAATCACAGGGATGTTAGGAAGTATTTCTTCAGCCACAGAGTAGTCAGTAAGTGGAATAGTTTGGGAAGCGATGTAGTGGAGGCAGGATCCATACATAGCTTTAAGCAGAGGTATGATAAAGCTCACGGCTCAGGGAGAGTGACCTAGTAGCGATCAGTGAAGAGGCGGGGCCAGGAGCTCGGACTCGACCCCCGCAACCTCAACTAGGTGAGTACAACTAGGTGAGTACACACACACAAGCACACACACACAGATATTAGGAAGTATTTCTTCAGTCATAGAGTTGCAAGGCAGTGGAATAGCCTAGAAAGTGATGTAGTGGAGGCAGGAACCATACATAATTTTAAGACGAAGTATGATAAAGCTCATGGAGCGGGGAGAGAGAGGACCCAGTAGCAACCGGTGAAGAGGCGGGGCCAGGAGCTAGGACTCGACCCCTGCAACCACAAATAGATGAGTACAAATAGGTGAGTACACACACACACACACACACACACACACACTCCCACACAAACACACACACACACACACACACACACACACACACACACACACACACACACACACACACACACACACACACAAACACACACACACACACAAGTTTTCCCCTTCCCCTCCCGGCCCCTCAAACTCCACCAGGCCACCACGGTCAAGTTCACTACCTTCCACGCACCATACCCACCCAGCATGTCATATTCCACTCCTATTGTCTAGTCTAGCAGATGGATGCCAACCAGGAGGAAGCAAGCAGCCAGGGAAATGGCACGGCTGGCAATACTAGGAGAGGCAAGTGTCGGTCATGCTTACAGCTTCGTTGTCTCAACTCTAATGGTTTCCTCCGCAAACACGGTAGTTGCCCTGGTTCAGGATGTCCTCCTGTGGAAAGTGATGATCCAGAGCCACCTCAGGCACCTGAACCCTCTCCAACAGATTTCATCTCATCAGACAATCTCTTGGAAGCAATTAAAGCAACAGGTACGAGGACACTCACACATATTCCCAAAGCAGCCCGTCCACACGCAGCTGGGAAACTTACAGACCTCCTGAAAAAAGTAAACGATGGTTCCACTATCTTAAATGCTCCACCAACCATCAAGGCATGGCACAACTTGCTACTTTTTGGCAATGTCTGCTTAGCTGTGCCGGAAAGAAGGGGAAAGAGGCTAGCCTCAATGATAATTAAATCCTTAAGAGATTTTCCTAGAGTTGATAACCTCATTCACCTTCCCCGTCAACACAAAAAAGGGAGAGGCAGAACCCTCACTCACTCTACTGACAGTGAAAAAGTCAGAGTCCAGGTGAGCAAGAAAATTGAAGAGGGCAACACAGTGGGGGCAATCAGAATTATTACCAGTGAAGATACAGTTGCTCCCAGGGATGCTGACACAGCTGAAGCACTTAGAGGAAAGCACCCTGCCAGGGAAACCAGTGGCACCAACAGTTCCAACACCTCTGTCCCCACTATGGAACCATTGATTGTGGAAGACTCAGACATTTACAAAGCAATAATGTCGTTCCCATCTGGCTCTGATGGGGGTTACACTGGAATAAGGCCACAGCATTTAAAGGAAATGGTTAATCCAGTTATTGGGGAAATTGCAGAGACACTGCTTTCAGAGATCACAAGGTTCGTCAACAATTCCTTGGCTGGTCTGATTCCTGATGAAATTAGACCTTTCTTTTTTGGTGCAACACTTTGTGCACTTAAAAAGAAGGATGGAGGAATTCGGCCAATTGCAGTAGGCAACACGTTACGCCGCCTCGTATCCAAAGCTGCTGTCCGAAGTATTCGTGCACAGGCAGCCATGATGCTTCAACCAAACCAGCTTGGCTTTGGGGTCTCTCAAGGTAGTGAAGCAGCAGTTCATGCAACAAGGGCATATATCAACAACCTGCCTGAGGACAATGCAGTGGTAAAATTAGATTTCAAGAATGCGTTCAATCTCCTGAAAAGAGACGTGGTATTAGCAGCAGTACAAGAACATTTCCCTGGTCTCTTCCCTTTTGTTTCAGCTGGGTATAGCAAGGAATCAATGCTTCTCTTTGGAGAGCATGAAATCACATCATCGGAGGGTGTCCAACAAGGAGATCCTCTTGCACCATTTCTCTTCTGTATTGCAGTTAGGGAAATCACAGTCAGACTGACCAGCGAGCTAAACATCTGGTTCCTAGATGATGGCACACTAGCAGGTACAAAGGAGTCCCTCCTACATGACCTTACACAGGTAATGACACGGGGACAGGAAATGGGTCTCATCCTGAATCCATCCAAATGTGAAATCATCTCAGTCAGTCAACAAGTGATAAATGCAGTGAGATCAAAACTACCAGGAGCAGCAGTCATTGCCCCCACAAATAGTGTCTTGCTAGGAGCACCTCTGGGAAGCAATGCCATTGACACAATTCTCAGGAAGAAATTGGAAGAGTTAAGGAGAATGGAACAACGAATAGGCAATCTGGACACCCACGATGCCTTGTACCTTCTCACAAAGTGCTTGAGTCTGCCCAGGTTGACATATTTCCTAAGATGTGCACCTTCATATGATAACCCTATACTGCACGAATATGACAGTATTCTGAGGCAGATTTTTACGAAAGTACTTAACCTTAATCTAGAAGACGGGCAGTGGAACCAAGCTACACTTCCAGTCAGACTAGGAGGCATTGGTGTCCACAAGTCATCACAGATTGCGTTACCTGCTTTTCTGTCCTCGTGTATTGCATCCAGAGAGCTTGTAGCAGCGATTCTCCCTGAACATCTTAAGGACAAGATTGGAGCCCAGGACCAAAAATTCATTGACGGAGCAATGATCTGGGATAATCTAACGGGCTCAGAAACCAGACCTGCTCCCCCCAACAACTACAAACAATCGCACTGGGATGGTCCAATAGTGGAAAATATAGCCTCAACGATGCTTCAGAGTGTGTCAGGGAAGGATAGAGCCCGCCTGCTGGCAGTGAGAGCCCCTCATGCTGGGGACTTTCTGTTGGCTGTTCCCAACCCCAGCCTTGGCACACGCCTCGACCCACAGACCATCCGCATCGGTGTTGCCCTTCGACTTGCCGCCCCTATTCTCGCCGAACACAGGTGTATTTGTGGCAGTGAAGCAGCAGACCGATTCGGGTACCATGGTCTTGTGTGCCGTAAATCCGAGGGAAAGATTGCAAGACATGAGGAGGTTAATAACATTATCAAGAGGAGTCTCACAACAGCTGGATGCCCAGCAGTAAGGGAGCCACCCCAACTATGCAGATCTGATGGCAGTCAGAAGCGTCCAGATGGTATCACCCTTCAAGCCTGGACAGATGGGAAGCAGGTGGTGTGGGACTATACATGTGCATCTACCTTGGCTGATACCTATCTCCAATACACCAGGGAGGAAGGAGGGGGAGCTGCCAGCTTTAGGGAGTCCCAAAAGTCTAGAAAATATGGAGAACTTGCCCATCATTATATGTTTGTTCCCATAGGCTCAGAGACCCTTGGCTCATGGGGAAAGAGTGCATCTAATTTCCTTAAGGAGCTGGGAAAAAGACTCATCAGGGTAACTAGGGATCCCAGGGCAGCTAGTTTTCTGTTCCAGCGGCTCAGCGCGGCTGTTCAAAGGGGTAATGCATGCTGCATTTTGGGCACACGCCCCAGCTCTGAGGAGCTGGATGAGATTTTCGCCTTATAATCGGTGATACACACGTAACAACATGTATATATATATATATATATATATATATATATATATATATATATATATATATATATATATATATATATATATATATATATATATATATATATATATATATATATATATATATATATATATATATATGCCACCTTTATATCAACAATGTATCTCTTAAATCTTCTGTGCCATATTATGTAATAAAATATTCCTATTGGTAAAAAAAAATAGTTTAAAAGATGGGGTGGTAGGGGAAGTGGAATATTCAAATGGCTTCAGGAAGAAATCCAAATATTCTTCCTTGAAGCCTTTTTATCCACTTCTCCGAGGCTATGGGTCCCACAATTTACACCAGAGGTGGACCCCATCCTATATATATATATATATATATATATATATATATATATATATATATATATATATATATATATATATATGTACACACACACACACACACACACATAAAGGGGGAACTACTCAGGCATGAGGAACTTTCTGCAAGACATTCAGTGGGAGAGGGAACTGACAGGAAAACCAGTACAAGAAATGATGAACTATGTGACAAAATGCAAGGAGGCAGAGGAAAGGTTTGTTCCAAAGGGAAACAGAAATAATGGGAAGAACAGAACGAGTCCTTGGTTCACCCAAAGGTGTAGGGAGGCAAAAACTAGGTGTACTAGAGAATGGAAAAGGTACAGAAGACAGAGAACTCAGGAAAATAAAGAGATTAGCCGAAGAGCCAGAAACGAATATGCACAGTTAAGAAGGTAGGCTCAGCGACAATATGAAAATGATATAGTATCGAAAGTCAAGTCTGGCCCGAAGCTGTTGTATAGCCACATCAGGAGGAAAACAACAGTCAAGGACCAGGTAATCAGACTGAGGAAGGGTGATGGGGAGTTCACAAGAAACGACCGAGAGGTATGTGAGGAGATTTAAAGAAGTATTTACAGCGGAAACCAGTAGGACTCCAGGAAATCAAAACAGAGGGGAACACCAACAAGTGCTGGATGAGGCACACATATCCAAGGAGGAGGTGAAGAAGCTGCTATGTGAACTTGACTCCTCAAAGGCAGTGGGACCAGACAACATCTCTCCGTGGGTCCTAAGAGAGGGAGCAGAGATGCTGTGTGTGCCATTAACAAAGATCTTCAACACATCCATTGAAACTGGGCAACTCCCTGAGGTATTGAAGATGGCAAATGTAATCCCAATTTTTAAAAAGGGAGACAGACATGAGGCATTAAACTACAGACTTGTATCACTAACGTGTATAGTATGCAAAGTCATCGAGAAAATCATCAGAAGGAGAGTGGTGGAGCACCTGGAAAGAAACAAGTGTATAATTGACAACCAGCACGGTTTCAGGGAAGGAAAATCCTGTGTCACAAACCTACTGGAGTTTTATGACAAGGTGACAGAAGTAAGACAAGAGAGAGTGGGGTGGGTCTACTGCATTTTTTTGGACTGCAAGAAGGCCTTCGATACAGTCCTAACAACAGGTTACTGCAAAAGCTAGAGGATCAGGCACACATAACAGGAAAGGCACTGCAATGGATCAGAGCATGCCTGACAGGGAGGCAACAACGAGTCATTGTACATGACGAGGTGTCAGATTGGGCGCCTTTGACAAGCTGGGTTCCACTGGGGTCAGTCCTAGGACCTGTGCTGTTTTTGGTATATGTGAATGACATAACGGAAAGGATAGACTCAGAAGTGTCCTTGTTTGCAGATGATGTGAAGTTAATGAGAAGTATCAAATCGGACGATGATCAGGCAGGACTACAAAGAGACCTGGACAGGCTACAAGCCTGGTTCAGCAACTGGCTCCTTGAGTTTAACCCTGCCAAATACAAAGTCATGAAGATTGGGGAAGGGCAAAGAAGACCGCAGACACAATATAGTCTAGATGGCCAAAGACTGCAAACCTCACTCAAGGAAAAAGATCTGGAGGTGAGTATAACACCGAGCATATCTCCTGAGGTGCACATCAATAAGATAACTGCTGCAGCATACGGGCGTCTGGCAAACCTACGGATAGCGTTCCGATACCTCAGTAAGGAATCGTTCAAGACTCTGTATACCATTTAGGTCAGGCCCATACTGGAGTATGCAGCACCAGTTTGGAACCCACACCTGGTCACGCACGTCAAGAAATTAGAGAAAGTACAAAGGTTTGCAACAAGACTAGTCCCAGAGCTAAGGGGATTGTCCTACGAAGAAAGGCTGAGGGAAATCGGCCTGATGACACTGGAGGACAGGAGGGTCAGGGGAGACATGATAACGACATATAAAATACTGCACGGAATAGACAAGGTGGACAAAGACGGGATGTTCCATAGATGGGACACAGAAACGAGAGGTCACAATTGGAAGCTGAAGACTTAAATGAATCAAAGGGATGTTAGGAAGTATTTCTTCAGTCATAGAGTAGTGAGGCAGTGGAATAGCTTAGAAAGTGACGTAGTGGAGGCGGAAACCATACATAGTTTTAAGACGAGGTTTGATAAAGCTCAGGGAGCAGGGAGAGAGAGGACCCAGGAGCAATCAGTGAAGAGGCAGGGCCAGGAGCTATGAATCGACCCCTGCAACCACAAATAGGTGAATACAAATAGGTGAGTACACACACACACACACACACACACACATGGAAAATGATCATACGAAAATACTTTCTCTGGTGATCAAAAAAAGAAGAAAGGGTTGCCAAAGAGTATGGGACTGGTGGATGAGCCTCGGAGAGAAGATTGAGTGGCAGAGCTCATGAAAAGGGACGAAGAGTGGGGAAGTAAGCTAGAAGTGCTTAGCAAGAAAATGGAGGAGAGGATATCTACAGAGAACAGGAAATGAGAGCTGCAAGCCCCAGTAGCAAAAGCTAAGATACAGAGCTTAGAAGAGGAAATAAAAAAATCTGAAACAGTCCAAAGAACCAAAGAAATGTACGGGCATGACATTGGGAACTGGTACATTAGTCACAAACGAGGGACTGTAGGGAACAAAGGCAGAAGCTCTATCTGATCACATGGAGCATTGGAAAAGACGGGAAACTTATGAAGCAAGAAGACAGGGGGAGAAAAAAGTGATTGAAAATATGGTTAAAACAATAGGAGAGGATGACATGACCAAGCTGACAAATTTTTCTGAGATAAGAGTGATTTGAAAGAGGATAAAACTGGCCAGTCAAAATTATTTTCAAGGCAGATTTGACTCAAAACAGGATCCTGCAGGAGAAAGCACGACTAAAGGACGTACCAACGTACCGGAGGGTATACTTCGGAAAGAGAGGGTAGAAACACACTAGGAGGAAAGAGAGGCAAAGATGAAGATGAGCAAGAGAACCTAGACTCAGGAAGAAGAACAAATACAACCTCCCTCAGACCCACCTACAGAAAGACCACAACCATGACAACCCCAATGCAACCAAACAATCTAACCCAAAACTCCCACCCCATACCCACTGCCCCCACGTCCCTTATCACCAATTCAACCCCTACAACAACCCCCCCATACTTCCCCACAGGTCTCCTGCTCCTCCACCACCAACGTTCTACCCAGACACACAGTTTTAGAAAAGAAGTTGAGGAGTGGTATGGAAGACATAGCACTCACAAATACTAAACTCACTGGGATGATAAAAGATGAAATCTTCCCACTCAGATATCAGCTCCTGAGGAAAGATAGAGGGAGCAGAGGGGAAGGAGGAGGAGTTGCACTGATCATTAAAAATCGATGTTGATTTAAGGAAATGGAAGGAATTGTCGAAATGGTCGAAAGGGTCTACAGAGTACATACAATTCAGTCTGGGGGGCATAAGGTAGTCATTGCAGTGATGGTCAACCCACCATAGAACTGCAGGCCAAGAGAAGAATATGAAGAGAGCAACCGAGCAATGGTGAACACACTAGCTGAGGTGGTGAGAAGAGCTCACACGGGCAGTGCAAAGTTAATAGTTATGGGTGATTTCAATCACAAGGAGATTGACTGGGAAAACCTGGAACCCCATGGAGGTCCCGAAACATGTAGAGCCAAGATGATGGATGTGGTACTGGAAAACCTCAGACACCAACATGTTAGGGACACTACCAGAGAGAGAGAGAGAGAGAGAGAGAGAGAGAGAGAGAGAGAGAGAGAGAGAGAGAGAGAGAGAGAGAGAGAGAGAGAGAGAGAGAGAGAGAGGTGGGATGAGCCAGCAAGACTCGACCTCGTATTCACCCTGAGTTGCTCAGACATCGAGGACATCACATATGAAAGGGCCCTTGGAGATAGTGATCACGTGGTTCTGAGATCTGAATACATAGCAGAGCTATAAGTCTAGAGGGTAACAGGAGAAACATGGAAAAATCCAAATAACAAAAGGGGTCAGTACACAGGTATGAGGAACTTCGTGCACAAGGTTCATTTGGAAAGAGAATTAGTAGGAAAACCACTAAACGAAATGAAGGACCACGTGACAACATAATGCAAAGACGCACAGGAGAGGTTTGTTCTCAATGGCAACAAACATAATGTGAAGACCAGAACGAGCTCTCGGTTTACGCAAAGGTTTAGGGAGGCAAAATCTAAATGTTCTAGAGGATGAAAAAGGTGCAGATGACAAAGGACCTAGGAAAATAAAGAGATTATTCGATGACCCAAAAATGAGTATGCACAGATAAGGAGGGAGCCCCAGCGACAGTATGAAAACTACAGTATCGAAAGTCATGTCTGACCCGAAGCCGTTGTATGGCCCTTTCAGGAAGAAGACAACAGTCAAGGACCAGATAATCAGGCTGAACAAGGAATGTTGGAAGATCACAAGAAACGTCCAAAAAGTATGTAAGGAGCTCAACATGAGATAAGAACATAAGAACAAAAGAAAGAAGGAACACTGCAGCAGGCCTATTGGCCCATGCGAGGCAGGTCCAGGTCTCCTACCGGCTTAAGCCAATGACCCAACCTAGTCAGGTAAGGTCACATCAACTTAAGGAAGGAGCGCGGCAT
Source organism: Cherax quadricarinatus (assembly GCF_038502225.1). NCBI lineage: Eukaryota > Metazoa > Arthropoda > Malacostraca > Decapoda > Parastacidae > Cherax > Cherax quadricarinatus. The sequence goes on along the minus strand of NC_091300.1, from coordinate 56,099,591 downwards.
CAGACCTATTAGCACAAGCTAATCAGGTCCAACTCAAAACAACTCACACCCACTCATGTATTTAACTAACCAATTTTCTAAATTGTACAAAGTTTTAGCTTCTATTACGGTACTCGCGAGTTTGTTCCACTCATCCACAACTCTATTACCAAACCAGTGTTTTCTTATATCCTTCCTGAACCTGGAGTTTTAGAATTCAAAACCATTGCTGGTAGTCCTGTCTTCGTGAGATGTCTTTTAGCATACTATATACATTCCCTCTAGATTAAAGGAAATATTTACAGTGGAGACAGAGAGGACTCTGGGAAGTCAGAATAGGGGCTACACCAACAAGTGCTGGATGAAATGCATACAACCGAGGAAACTGAGCTGCAAATGTTTCACTTAACATAACGCTAAACGGATCACCCATCACAAGACTCACAGACGGAAAATTCCTAGGAATCCACCTTGAGAGTAGCCTCAAATTCCAGACACATATACAACAAATTTCTAAGAAAATCTCTAAGAGAGTAGGCATACTATCATAGGTACGGTACTATGTTCCACAATCAGATCTCCTCGCACTGTATCACTCATCTACCCTCATATATGGAATTTGTGCATGGGGGTCAACAACATTAAATACCTAAGACTACTAATTACCCAACAAAAGACTGCAGTCAGAATGATAACAAATTTTCACTCCCGACAGCATACTCCACCAATATTCAAAAGTCTAAAACTACTCATCGTTAAGAACATTCATACTTATTCATGTACCTACTACATACATAGAACAATACGCTCAAACAAAAACCCTCCACTCAAACTTCTCCTCACCAACCTTAACAGGACACACGACCATAACACAAGACACAGATCTCTTTTTGATGTACCCCGTGTCCATATCTCACTGTGTAAAAACTCTATGCACATAAAGGGCCCCAAAATTTGGAATTCATTACCAGTAAATGCTAAAGTAACAAGGGCTGAACACCAGTTTAAGGCTCTTCTCAAAAGTCACCTACTCACCCAACTGTAGCATTCTCATACAGTAAACTACTTTCAACAACTCGCAATGTTTTATTCCCATAATATAAATTCAATATTTATTATTGAAAATATTGTAATTAGAGTAAAATTACTGTCAACTCTAAATAAAAAAGAAAAAAGAGTACAACTTAAACTATGATCAATTTCTATAGTATTAAGTAGTCAGTAAGCCATTAAATTAAATCTGCCCATGACATGATAGTGGCTCTCTTTGCACTGCAATGTAATCTTGCAATGAAATAAATTTTGTTTGTTTGTTTGTTTGTTTGTTTAGAAGTGAAGAAGCTGCTAAGTGAACTTGATACCTCGAAGGTGGTGGGACCGAACAATATCTCACCATGGGTCCTTAGAGAGGGAGCAGAGATGCTGTGTTTGCCACTAACACATTGTCCAACACATTCAATGAAACTGGGAAACTATCTGAGATGAGGAAGACGACAAATACAGTTCCCATTTATAAGAAAGGAGACAGACATGAGGCACTAAACTACAGACCAGTGTCACTGACGTGTATAGTATGCAAGGTCATGGAGAAGATTATCAGAAGAGTAGTGGAGTACTTAGAACGGGACAAGCTTATAAACGACAAGACTTACGAAATCATAATGACACGATTGCAAGAAAACCATACCACGGGCGGGGATAGAACCCGCGATCAGAGAGTCTCAAAGCTCCAGACCATCGCGTTAGCCACTGGACCAGTTAGCCACAATAAGATTCGTCCAACTAGGTATATTTCTACACCATAGGAAGGTTAGCATAGGCACCACTGTGACCACAAATGCAAGTTTTTACAAACGAATCTCCAGCTAGCGTGGCCGTGACGAACTCTAGCTCAAGTCCCCTCAAAGCCGTTAACATGACTCACGAAATCGTAATGACACGACTGCAAACAAATCATACCCTGGGCGGGGATAGAACCCGCGATCGGAGAGTCTCAAAACTCAAGATTTGCATTTGTGGTCACAGTGGTGCGTATGCTAACCTTCCTATGGTGTAGAAATATACCTGGTTGGACGAATCTTATTGCCGCTAGCTGGTCCAGTGGCTAATGCGACGGTCTGGAGTTTTGAGACTCTCTGATCGCGGGTTCTATCCCCGTCCGTGGTATGGTTTGTTTGCAATCGTGTCATTACGATTTCGTGAGTCATGTTAACGGCTTTGACGGGACTTGAGCTAGAGTGCAGTTATATGTAGAGAAACAAATCTGGGGATGCTTAGACTAACCTCTGCTATAACTCCAACTGCCGAGAGAATGACACTCGTCAAGCTGCAGTTTAATTGCTGTTGGCAGGCGCTGTGTCAGCCTCCAGTCACAAGCATCAGTGAGCTCCTGCACAAAGATGATGTCACTTTGACTGCTAGCTCGCTCACTGCAGTCTGGTGTATGATGTTACAACTCCCAGATGTTTCGCCCAGTTGTCTCTGCCACGACTTGCTCCACGACTCACTTTACGCTCGCCGGCAGTGACAGCCCAGAGACAGTACCAGTCGAGAAATGTCCTCCTGATTCGCTTGCCAGAAGTCCTGCCCAGTTGCCAAGTACTGACGATGCCTCACTCGAGAGCACCAGCATGTCGCGCCCCAAGTTGAGTGAAACCCAGCAGCTATTCCTACGATGACTGCTTCACCGCTCCAGAGGAGACCATACCCCGTTACATCACAGCTCAGCCGCAGCGATGTCTCCTGTGTTGCAGTATCTGTCCAGACGCAGAAAGGCGTGCAGTGATTCCCCTCGACGCTCACTGCCAATGACCACGATGTTTAGCACAACCCACATGTTTTTTTCTTCCCTGCAGGAAGTTTTTTTGTTCCATGTCCATATATGTATATATATATGTTTTATATTCTGTTCTGTGCCCTGTTCCTGTGAGAGACAGAGTTTTTTTTACCACCAGTATTGACGTGTCGGGACGATGCGAGGTAGTTGGCCGAGCAAATGTAGACAGCCTGTACTGTCTGCCAGCTTAGTTCATATTTCGCAGCACTCAGGTGCTGCCCTCTCTAGGCTTGCCCAGGTCAGTGGGATGCTGGTCCCACTCGCGCTCACTCACTCAGCGGCCCAGACTCAGACAACACGTCTACTCCCTCTCTCCCTCGTGGGCATGGCCCTCCCGGGCCATGGGCACAAACACACAAGCCTGTGTACCCACCACGACTTTGCAAATAAAGTAAGAAGCCTCGGAAGACGTTTATCATTGAACCCCGCTTGCAGCATCACCAACAAAATCATGTTTCACATACTATCTAAAAGGGACCAGGAAGTACAGACCTCATAAGGCAAACAACAGTAGTTACGACAACCCCACTCCAAGTCATATTTTTAGTGGCAGGAAACAAAAAAAGAAAATGGGAGAAATTAACAAAAACAGTCCACCAACTTCGAGCTTCGTTGGACTGGAGGCGGGTGGCCAGTGACCCCCCCCCCAATGGCCCTCTAGAACCACAAAAAAATTCCCCCAACAAACACAGAATACAACCTTGTTAATATTTGCTAATATACAGGGCCTTAAGCCATCCACCAATAACAAAATACCTTTCATCAGTTGCCTTCTAGAGGAATCAAATGTGATGTCAACGAAATATGGATAAATGGGTACAACATTTTTAGATGCGACAGAAAGAACAGGCAACAAGGTGGGGTTGATCTGTATGTCAAAAAGTCCCCTATGTGTAAAGAGATGCTGAACAAAATGATGTAGTTTAAGTTCTAACAATAAAGATCGAGATCCAAAACCTAGTCATCATACTTGCATATAAGCAACAGTTCAAGGAACAGCTACTGAAAAAGGACTGCTGTCTGGAAAGCCTTCCAGCTCCTTTCCCAAACATCTTACTGTTTAGTGATTTCAACCTAAGGCATACAAAATGGAAGAATGTAGCAAATAATGTTATTGCAGAAACAATGCCTGGAGGCAGCACAGATGAAAAGATACACACATGAGCTACTAAATCTCTTTGATAAACACACCCTAAGTTAGCAGACAGTGGAACCAACAAGACTGAAAAACACTTTTGACCTTATCTTCAGAAATAATGAGGACCTTGTAAGAAACAATATCAACAACAACTAATTCCGATCACATTCTAATCGAAACTCAGACTTACATGCACAAGGGTTCGGATCAGCACGTAGCTCTGAAGGTGTCTTCTCCAAATGCAACTTCAAAAACATGAACATCAACTGGTCAACTGGGATAAGGTGAACCACGTGAACCAGTGCCTTGGAAGGATCAATTTCCTGGCAGCTGAAGTATGTTTAAGGCATATTCCCCTAAAAAAGAGGAAGAGAAGAAGTAAACTAGACAGAGAAAGACGAAGAATTACTGAGATCCTCAAAAAAGCTAGACTATCTGATAAACGAAACGAAGAGCTGACCAGGGAAGTATCGAACTTAAGCTAAAGGATTCATACAGGATCCAGGAGAGACAGGAGGAGCTAAAAGCGATTAGTGAAATTGAAAATTCGAAATATTTCTTTTCATATACAAAAAAAGGCAAATACTACATCTAGTATCGGGACCTTACTCAGGCAAGATAAGACCTACATAGATAACAACAAAGAAATGAGTGAGATACTGAAATCTCATTATGACTCTGTATTTAGTGAACCACTAATCAGTCTGAAAATCGGCAATCCAAATGATTTCTTTCATGAATGAACCTCAAAAGTCCATCAATGTATGCCAAATCTCTCACATTACTCTAATTCCAATAGACTTTGAGAAAGCCATTGACACATGCCCGTGCATTCACCCCAGGCCCAGACTCGTGGAACTCTGTGCTCATTAAGAACTGCAAGAAACCCCTTTTGCGTGCCCTAAGTATGCTGTGGAGAAGCAGCTTAGACACGGGTGAAGTTCCACAGTCCCTAAAAACAACGGATATAACCCCCACTCCATAAAGATGGAAGCAAAGCATTAGCTAATATCTATAGACCAATAGCTCTACGTCCCACATTATAATAATCTCTGAAAGAGTGCTATGAAACACTTGGATTCGCCAAAACTGCACAATCACTATAATATGTCCTTGGATGCACTGGAAGAAAAAGAAAATGCACATGTAATATACACAGACTTTGCAAAAGCTTTTGACAAGTGCGATTATGGTGTAATTGCGCAAAAAAGGCATGCTAAAGGGAAAACTGGCAAAGTGGAGAGATGGATCTTCAACTTTCTAACCAATCGCACACAAAGAGAAGTGGTAAACTGAGTTAAATCCGAAGCTGCCATAGTGAAAAGCTCTGTTCCACATGGAACAGTACTCGCCGCCATCCTGTTCCTCATCGTTATATCAAACAGACAGAGATGTAATCCACAGCACTGTGTCACCCTTAACAGACGATACTAGGATCTGCATGAGATTGTCATCTATTGAGGACACAGTTAACCTCCAAGAAGATATAAACCAAGTTTTCCGATGGGCAACAGAAAACAATATGATGTTCAATGAAGACAAATTCCAACTACTCCGTTATGGAAAAGTGGTGGAGATAATAATTAGAACTGAGTATACTACAAACTCTAATCATACAATAAAGTGAAAAAAATAATGTGACGGACCTGGGAATGGTAATGTCTGAGGATCTCACTTTCAAGGATCACAACATTGCCACGATCACAACTGAGAAGAAAATGATAGGATGGATAATGAGAACGTTCAAAACAAGAGATACCAAGCCAGTGATGATCCTTTTCAAACCACTTGTTCTCTCTAGGCTGGAATATTGCTGTACATTAAAATCCCCATTCAAGGCAGGTGAAATTGCATATCTATAGAATGTAGAGAGAACCTTTACAGCACATATAAGTTGCTCTTTGCTGATGACACTGTGCTCTTGGGAGATTCTGAAGAGAAGTTGCAGAGGTTGGTGGATGAATTTGGTAGGGTATGCAAAAGAAAAAAATTAAAAGTGAATACAGGAAAGAGTAAGGTTATGAGGATAACAAAAAGATTAAGTGATGAAAGATTGGATATCAGATTGGAGGGAGAGAGTATGGAGGAGGTGAATGTATTCAGATATTTGAGAGTGGACGTGTCAGCGGATGGGTCTATGAAAGATGAGGTGAATCATAGAATTGATGAGGGGAAAAGAGTGAGCTGTGCACATAGGAGTCTGTGGAGACAAAGAACTTTGCCCATGGAGGCAAAGAGGAGAATGTATGAGAGTATAGTTTTACCAACGCTCTTATATGGGTGTGAAGCATGGGTGATGAATATTGCAGCAAGGAGAAGGCTGGAGGCAGTGGATATGTCATGTCTGAGGGCAATGTGTGGTGTGAATATAATGCACAGAATTCGTAGTTTGGAATTTAGGAGGAGGTGTAGGAATACTGTGAAGGCTTACTCAGCCCTGTAACAACTTCAGACAGTATTTCCAAGGCTGGCTCCTCCTCAGGAAAATTAGTGAATAGAAAAAGAAATAATAATAGACAAACATAAACACTTTATTATATAGAAAATATAAAACACTTAAATATGAAATATTAATCCTACATAAAAGAAAATGAAAAATGAAAAATATTAATGATAACTGAATTCAACGCTAATATATATAGGGGTGTCTGGTGTTGGTGACACTGAGTGTTGTTGAAATCGTAGGAGTTGCTGATGATGGGGGGGGGGGGTCAGGTGTTGGTTACAACCCACCGGTTCTTTCTTCACAGTATAGCCTTGAGTATTCTATCCTGATGAGAGGAAAGCAGGTTCTTTACCGCTGCAATGATGAGGGGTTACATCCTGCAATTTCATACAGGTGCACAGGTAATTAAATCCAAAAAGGGGAAGTCTCAGGACGTTAGTCCATCTCCATCAGTTCTGCTCGTTGATTGGCAGGTGACCCTCCCTGTCATCCAAGCTGGAAAGATAGACAGGTTACCCACTGCTTAAGAAATCACTCTCCATGATAAGTACAATACCTAAAAGATGTGGTGATTATTACAACAGTCAACTTAGAGCAAGACTGAAAGGACTAAGTTTATTATTGGTCAAAAGTAAAGTTTTTTAACGAATAAATCCACTAGAATACAAGGCAGGCATGTACTTACAGTAGTGCTGGGAGCTGTGAGTCTAGTGATTACTGTTTGGACCGGAGCCCCACACGTCACCTTTCTGGGGGGGGGGAAGAAGGAGGGGAAAGGATAGCGGGAGCTAGACTGACCGTACCTTAACAAGCAGCCGGCAGTCAAACTATCACTTTTGAGGTGGGGGAAAAAAGGCGGGAATAGCGGGAGTTTGACTTACCCTACCTTAACAAGTAGCCGGCAATGAAAATATCACTTTCAGGGAAGGGGAAAAAAGGCGGGAATAGCGGGAGCTTGACTTACCCTACCTTAACAAGTAGCCGGCAATGAAACTATTGTTACTATATAGACCCTCTCTACTCCTATCTATTGAACTTTTCCCTCACACTCCCCTATACCAAGACTTATAGTCAATGAGTATAAGAAGAATAGGCGAGGAAAAAGTTCTAACATATGGAAGTCGCGTAAGGCAAGAAATCTTCTACTGACTGTCACGACTTAACCAGTCAGAGAAATAATTGGATGAACCATTGATATACACAATATGGAACTTAAAAGCCTGGAGTGCCAATGTCCACCTCAAGAGGCGACTGTTTGTTCCCTTAAAAGTTTCTAGGTATATCAAAGGTTTGTGGTCCGTTTCTAAAATGAATTCTTTTCCCATCAAATAAAATTTAAGTTTGGAGATACCCCACCCAAGGGCCAAACATTCCTTTTCTATGGTGGAGTATCTCGTTTCTGCGGGAAGGAGTTTCCGGCTTAGGAAGCATACAGGGAAGGGAGTACCATCATGGTATTGTAGTAGCACCGCACCTAAGCCAGTATTGGAGGCATCAGTTCTTAAACAAAATGTTTTATTAATATCTGGAATCTTAAGTATAGGGTCTTTCAAAAAGATACTTTTAATCTCATTAAACTTTTTCCGAGCTACGTTGGAAAGTTCAAGAGGTTCCTTCACAGACTTTTTAAGGAAGTCGGATAAAATGCCTGTAAGATCAGTAAGGTTCGGGATAAACCGTGCATAAAAATTTACAGAACCAAGAAAGCTACGCATGATGAGCTTCTTGGTTTTGGGGAATTTAAATTCTAATAAAGCTTTGATCTTACTGGGGAGAGGCTGCAGAGAGTTATTAGAAAGTATCAGTCCAAGATATCTAATCTTGTTATACCCAAGGAAGCATTTCTTCGGCTTGGCAGTGAGGCCATGTGAGCGTAACCTACGCAAAACTGAGTTAATGTTTGGATATGTTCGCCCCACGTGGATGTCATTACGTAAATGTTATCAAAATAAAATGAAACATTTGGCATATTTCCCAAGACCTTTCTCATCAGTCTCACATAGGTAGCACAGGAATTTACCAAACCGAAGGGCATAGTTCTATATTGCATCAGTCCTTGGTGTGTAGGAAAAGCGGTGTACTGCTTAGAAGAAGGATCTAACATTACTTGATGATATGCCTGCGCAATATCAATCTCTGAAAAGAAGGAAGCGTCATAAAATTTGTGTAGATCGCTATCTATTAAGGGCATAGGCTCAGCATCCCACCGAGTTATAGCATTAAGGCCTCTGAAGTCAATAGCAAGTCTATATGAATTATCCTCCTTCTTAACCATGACTACTGGTGAACAATATGAAGATACTGAAGGTTCAATGATCTTTAGTTTTAATAATTTGTCTACCTTTCGGTCAAATGCATCCCTAAGGTGAACTGGAACTGGGTATAATTTTCGTTTGATAGGATTGTCCGTCACTAAGTCAATCATATGGACTACCGTGGAGGTAACACCTGGAATATCAGTAAAGACGTCTGAAGAGTTACTCACACATTGAAGTAGTTCATGTCTCTTATGGTCATCCAAATATTCATTAATATTAATGTTGGTTGTGCCCGAGTGGTCAAGAGTCACCAAGTCATGTAGTTCTTCATCATAGTCTAAGTTAGAGGTGTCAATTACGCACACATTACATTCTTCAGTTGCCGTATCAGGTTCGTGTGGAAAAACTAAGTCAAAGTTATTAAGGCAGTTAACCGAATTTCGTCGGTAATATTTCTTAAGGATGTTGATATGATAAAGCTTAGGTTTCCCCTTGACTTCTATGAGGTAGTCAACTTTCCCACAAATTTTTAATACTTTATATGGACCTTTCCATGCTACTAATAATTTATTTGACTTGATAGGCAAAAGTACAAGAACTTCATCCCCTACTTTAAAACTTCTCCTCTGACTTTTGGAATCAAAATAGGTTTTGTACTGGTCCATTGACAAGTGTAAGTTTTTCGAAACTATGTCAGAGGTCTCCTCAAGTTTGGATCTAAGGTCAAGGAGAAACTGGTAAGAAGACTGAACATCAGCATTTACCTCCTCATTAGTCCATAAGTCATGAAGGATGGACAGTGGACCTCTGGCCTGTCTACCATAGAGAAGTTCAAAAGGTGAAAACCCCAAAGAGTCACTGGGAACTTCCCTCATGGCAAACAAAGCACAGGGTAGGTAACGATGCCACTCCTAAGGTTTAAGGGAGCAAAGTTTCCTTGGCACTCAATCCTCCCATTACAGCTGGGATGATAGGGTGTGGTGAAGAGAGGCTTCACTCCCAGAAGTTGGTATAGATGTTGCCTTAAGTCAGATGTGAATTGTGTCACACAGTCAGACAAAATTTCTCTAGGGATGCCCACTCTGGAGAAGATGGACAAAAGGGCTTCAGTCACCTCTGTAGTGGTTATGGTCTTTAAGGGTATGGCTTCAGGGAAACTCGAAGCATAATCAACTAATGTTAATATATATCTATGTCCCCCAGATGAAAGTGGAGATAAAGGACCAACGATGTCAATAGCTACTCTTTCAAAAGGTACTGTAAAGACTGGCATTTTGACCATAAGTACTCGCCTGGTACCTCTGGAGGATGACAGTTGGCAAACTTTACACGATCTACAATAGGTAGTGATATCTGAGGACATTTTTGGCCAAAAATAGGTTTCCCTAATTTTATTTAAGGTTTTACGATGCGAGAAATGTCCGGCCACTGGCAGGTCATGAGCCATTTTAAGAACAGTCTCTCTGCATTGACTTGGAACAACTAAGATGGAATAGTCTGTCTCGTCTGAATTTAATTTGAATACTGACTTGTACAAGATACCTTTTATATATTCAAATTTGTATGAAAAGTTTTTCCTTTGGATAACTTGATTTTGTTTAGCGGCATTATGGCAATTCTGAGGAGAAGGGCAATTACGTTGTAAATTGACAAAGGAGTCCTTCGATATATCTAAAGGCTTAAAGTCAGGGAAAATCAAAGGACGGATAGTAGGAGAAGCCTGGGCTTTGGTCTGAGCCCTAGTCAAGACATTTATGGTATCGGAGGTGATACCTTCTCTTTCATCTAACAAGTGAACCGGCGATCCTACTATCTCGCTTTCGAGAGTAGCATCACTGGTTTTAAATCCCACATGAATCTCACGAGACATTGTCTCATCTGAACTTTCGAGGGACTTCTCTGACTCTACAGAAAGAGGATCTGAAACACCTATGTCCATCTTTGGTGATGAAAGGTCAACCTCAGAAGGAAGATTGGCACCTTTTACATTACCTATTAGTATGGAGCAAGAAGTGATGGGAGCTAGTACGGCTTCAGACCAACCTGTGAACCATTTAGACCTAATGCAACAACGGATGGTAGGAAAAGTGTCCGTATGGCCCAAGTAGTCTGAAAGTATAGCAGAGGAATGAGTTTCTTTAAGGTTAGGGAACAGCTTATCAGAAATGACTATACATGTGCATCCAGTGTCTCGTAAAATGGTAGATACATTAAGTCCATTAACTGTTCCTGAACAGAAGGGTGCTTTGTCATTACAGTCTTTAAAACATGTTCCAACTTTTTGGACCTTCTTAGAAGGACAATCTGGACGTTTATGTCTCTTAACACAACACAAAAGACAAACAGGAATAAAAGAAGTCATTTTACTTTCCACTAGAGGCTTTGATTTCTTAAGGTCTGATGAACCCTTGCCCTTAGGGTTCGATCCCTTTAGATCTTTATAGGAATTGTGAACCTCAGCATACAGGTCAGCAGCCTCAGCAACTTCCTCAGCTTTAATCAGGTTACGTTCTCTAATGAATGTTTGTATCTGGTGAGGAAGAGCTGTCAGGAACTGGTCAGCAACCATGAAGTCTCTAAGAGATTCATAACTGTGATCAATTCCTGAACTCTCTATCTAAAATTCGAACAAACGAAAGAGTGTTACCTGTAACTGCTGAAAGTTCTGGCCAGGCTGTAAGGTGGCATACCTGAAATCTTTCCTGTAAGAATTAGTGGTTTTTTGGTATGCTTTAAGGATTGCCTTCTTCAAGTAGGTTATAATTACATATGATATCCTGCGACAAAGTTGCATAGATATTCAAGGCTGTACCAGAAAATAACATTCCTAACCTGGAAGCCCAGGTGTCAGCAGGCTATTCACAGAGGGTAGCGGTATTTTCAAACTTGATAATGTATGAAGTTATGTCTTCCCCCTCTGTGAAGGAAGGTAAATTAGGTTTTGGAATATGTGCACTGACTACACGTTGTTCCATTACTCCTTCCTCTAATTGTTGTTGTGTAAAAGTTAACTTTTTATTCTCTAATTCAAGGCGAGATTTTTCGAGCTCGCGATCCTTTTCTCTCTCTATTAACTCAAGTTCTCTAGCTTTTTCCTCAACTTCTCTATCCTTTGCTCTTTCCTCAAGTTCTCTTATTTTAACCTGTTCCTAATGTATCTTAGCTTGTTCCTCACGTATTTTAGCTCGTTCCTCACGTACTCTATCCTTTGCTCTTTCCTCAAGTTCTCTTAATTTAACTTGTTCTTCACGTACTCTAGCTCTCTCCTCACGGTCAAGTTTATCACGCTCCTTTTTGTCTTCTCTCTCTCTTTCTAACTGTTTTTCTTGAATTTCTCTCTCAATTCTCTCTCTCTCCTTTTTCTCTTCTCTTTCGATTCTCTCTCTCTCCTTTTCTTCTTCTCTTTCTCTTTCTAACTGTCTTTCTTCTCTCTCATTTCTCTCTCTTTCAAGTCTTTCCTGGATCTTAGCAATAATGAAAGATTCTAAATTTTTCCCTGTTATTCCTAACTTACTTCCAGCGTTCATCCAAAACTGGTATTCCTCCATGCTTGCAAGAATAACTTAAACTATCAGGGGAAATGAAACGGGTATTAAAGAAAACGGAGGGTTCAATTCCTGCTCCGCTCAAACTATAAATAAACCAGAGGGCTCGATCCCTGCTTCAATTAAACAATATGTAATAAAGTTGGTAGAATTACCGACAATATGTAAAGTAAAAGGACACAAATGCAACTAATGTGACATTTTATTGTGGCAACGTTCTGCTCTCCAGGAGCTTTATCAAGCCATTACAAACAATACATGGACACAGATGGTATATAAAGGCTCAGAGTGAGGTGCAGTACTAGCGAGGTACCATTTAGATGTTCACTAGTAGTGGTAGTAGTAGTAGTAGTAGTAGTAGTAGTAGTGACAAAAGTAGTAGTATTAATACAATATGGTAGAGCAATTACAGTGGACCCCCGCATAGCGAACGCCTTGCATAGCGAACAATCCGCATAGCGAACGCTTTGTTCGCCAAAATTTTGCCCCGCATAGTGGACAAAAACCCGCTCAGCGACCTTCGTCCGAGACACGTCCATTGTTTACCAGCCAGCCTCCGCGGTAACATTCAAGCATACACTCGGAATATTTCGTATTATTACAGTGTTTTCGGTGCTGTTTCTGGAAAATAAGTGACCATGGGCCCCAAGAAAGCTTCTAGTGCCAACCCTGTGGTAAAAAGGGTGAGAATTAGTATGGAAATTAAGAAAGATTTTGAAGGGTTTGGGGCTAACCCTGAGAAGCCTATGCCAGTTGTGGAATCCATTGTGCCTACTTCAAAAATTAAGGAAATGTGTGCACAGTGGGTTGAACTGCAAACCTTTATGGATGAAAATCACCCTGACACAGCTGTTGCAAGCCGTGCTGGTGACTATTTCAATGACAATGTTATGGCCCATTTTAGACAAATCGTAAAGGAACGGGAGGTACAGAGCTCTATGGACAGATTTGTTGTGCGACAGAGGTCCAGTGACTCTGAAGCTGGTCCTAGTGGCATTAAAAGAAGAAGGGAAGTAACCCCGGAAAAGGACTTGCTACCTCAAGTCCTAATGGAAGGGGATTCCCCTTCTAAACACTAACACTCTCTCTCCCCTCCTCCCATCCCATCAATCATCACCAGATCTTCAATAAAAGTAAGTGTCATGTAATTGTGCATGCCTTTTTCAGTTTGTGTGTACTAAAATTAACATTTTTTTGTGGTAAAAAAAATTTTTTTTCATACTTTTGGGTGTCTTGCACGGATTAATTTTATTTCCATTATTTCTTATGGGGAAAATTAATTCGCATAGCGAACATTTCGCATAACGACCAGCCCTCTTGCACGGATTAAGTTCGCTATGCGGGGGTCCACTGTAATTCGTACATGAGTAAAAGGATATAAAAGCTATTACTTGGGTAACATAAAAATAGGTTGGACAAATATAGACTGGAAAGAGGCAGCCTGTTTCAGTGTTCACTCTCTGTAATGTGCTTTGTGTAGTATGACAGGAGAGACTATGTGATGGCAGGGTTTACTGTTTGCAGGAGGATTCTTGCTAAGACTTCAGAGATGGTGAAGCTGCCGTTGTTTTGTTTAATTGTATTCGAAACAGCGATCAGTGCTGATTCGAGGCACTTTCGTCTGCGGAAATTAATTTCTTTAATCACTAATTTGGCGTCTCTGAATTTCATGAGATGATTGGTAGAATTTCGATGTTGTACACAGGCGTTGTTCAAGTTATCGTTCCTACATGCGTAAATGTGCTCATTGAGGTGTGTGTCGAGGTTTCTTGCTGTTTCACCTACGTAAATCTTGTCACAGCCTCCACAGGGAATAGTGTAAACTCTTGCGTTGACTGGTTCGTGGTGCTTGGATTTTGTTCTGGTTAGATCCTTTATTGAAGCTAACACCAGAGTCGCCATCGCTTCTAGCACTTCAATAAAGGATCTAACCAGAACAAAATCCAAGCACCACGAACCAGTCAACGCAGGAGTTTACACTATTCCCTGTGGAGGCTGTGACAAGATTTACGTAGGTGAAACAGCAAGAAACCTCGACACCCGCCTCAATGAACACATTTACGCATGTAGGAACGATAACTTGAAGAACGCCTGTGTACAACATCGAAATTCTACCAATCATCTCATGAAATTCAGAGACGCCCAATTAGTGATCAAAGAAACTAATTTCCGCAGACGCAAGTGCCTCGAATCAGCACTGATCGCTGTTTCGAATACAATTAAACAAAACAACGGCAGCTTCACCATCTCTGAAGTCTTAGCAAGAATCCTCCTGAAAACAGTAAACCCTGCCATCACATAGTCTCTCCTGTTATACTACACAAAGCACATTACAGAGAGTGAACACTGAAACAGGCTGCCTCTTTCCAGTCTATATTTGTCCAACCTATTTTTATGTTACCCAAGTAATAGCTTTTATATCCTTTTACTCATGTACGAATTAATTGCTCTACCATATTGTATTACTACTACTACTTTTGTCACTACTACTACTACTACTACTACTACCGCTATTGAACATCTAAATGGTACCTCACTAGTACTGCACCTCACTCTGAGCCTTTATATACCCTCTGTGTCCATGTATTGTTTGTAGTGGCTTGATAAAGCTCCTGGAGAGAGAAACGTTGCCACAATAAAATGTCACATTAGTTGCACTTGTGTCCTTTTACTTAAACAATATGAATTAATTAAAACGAAGGGTTCTATGCCGGCTCCGAGCAAACAGTAAGTAGAATGGGGTCACTTGACCATCCAATCTTCTCACCAACAAATCAAGAGTGTCCTATGACAGTTCCCTTGATATAATAAAGAGCTCAATGAAACAAATTGTCACTGGAAAATCTCGGAACCTAGAGTCTAATCCTCCAAAGTGTTTCAAGCTCACACAAAAATAGATGGCAGAATTAACTAGTATTCCTGCCTTGACTTGACTTACAATAAATTGAGACTAACAATCACCAAATCTTTTAAATACCTGTACTGTAGTCCTACCATAGAGAATGATTACTCATGGCTGGTGGTAACCGTCTGTGGTATGGGGCGTTGAAGTTCCAATGGTAGATCCGAGATGGAGTTGAATCTTGATTCAGAGTTCATCCTGGCAAGGTCGCCGTGAATAGAAAAAGAAATAATAACAGACAAACATAAACACTTTGTTATATAGAACATATAAAACACTTAAATATGAAATATTAATCCTATATTAAAGAAAATGAAAAATGAAAAATATAAATGATAACTGAATTCAACGCTAATATATATAGGGGTGTCTGGTGTTGGTGACACTGAGTGTGGTTGAAATCGTAGCAGTTGCTGATGATGGGGGGTGGGGGTTCGCAGGTGTTGGTTGCAACCCACCGGTTCGTTCTTCACAGTATAGCCTTGAGTATTCTATCCCAATGACAGGAAAGCAGGTTCTTTACCGCTGCAATGATGAGGGGTTACGTCCTGCAATTTCATACAGGTGCACAGGTAATTAAATCCAAAAATGGGAAGTCTCGGGACGTTAGTCCATCTCCATCAGTTCTGCTCGTTGATTGACAGGTGACCCTCTCTGTCATCCAAGCTGGAAAGATAGACAGGTTACCCACTGCTTAAGAAATCACTCTCAATGATAAGTACAATACCTAAAAGATTTGGTGATTATTACAACAGTCAACTTAGAGCAAGACTGAAAGGACTAAGTTTATTATTGGTCAAAAGTGAAGCTTTTAACCAATAAATCCACTAGAATACAAGGCAGGAATGTACTTACAGTAGTGCTGGGAGCTGTGAGAAAAGTGATTACTGTTTGGACCGGAGCCCCACACATCACCTTTCGAAGGGGGGGGGGGAGGAGGGGAAGGGATAGTGGGAGCTAGACTGACCCTACCTTAACAAGCAGCCGGCAGTCAAACTATCACTTTCGGGGTGGGGGAAAAAGGCGGGAATAGCGGGAGTTTCACTTACCCTACCTTAACAAGTAGCCGGCAATGAAACTATCACTTTCAGGGAGGGGAAAAAAGGCGGGAATAGCGGGAGCTTGACTTACCCTACCTTAACAAGTAGCCGGCAATGAAACTATTATTACTATATACTCCCTCTCTACTCCTATCTATTGAACTTTTACCTCACAATTACCAAAACTGTTGTCCAGAGGGCTGAGGAAGGGTTGTTGAGGCGGTTCGGACATGTAGAGAGAATGGAGCGAAACAGAATGACTTCACGAGTGTATCAGTCTGTAGTGGAAGGAAGGCGGGGTAGGAGTCGGCCTAGGAAAGGTTGGAGGGAGGGGGTAAAGGAGGTTTTGTGTGCGAGGGGCTTGGACTTCCAGCAGGCATGCGTGAGCGTGTTTGATAGGAGTGAATGGAGACAAATGGTTTTTAATACTTGACGTGCTGTTGGAGTGTGAGCAAAGTAACATTTATGAAGGGGTTCAGGGGAAACTGGCAGGCCGGACTTGAGTCCTGGAGATGTGAAGTACAGTGCCTGCACTCTGAAAGAGGGGTGTTAATGTTGCAGTTTAAAAACTGTAGTGTAAAGCACCCTTCTGGCAAGACAGTGATGGAGTGAATGATGGTGAAAGTTTTTCTTTTTCGGGCCACCGTGCCTTGGTGGGAATAGGCCAGTGTGATAATAAAATAAATAAAATAAGTTTACTGAGTATACCTGGAAAAGTGTATGGTAGGGTTATAATTGAGAGAATTAGAGGTAAGACAGAATTTAGGATTGTGGATGAGCGAGGAGGTTTCAGAGTGGGTAGGGGATGTTTAGATCAAGTGTTTACATTGAAGCATATATGTTAACAGTATTTAGATAAAGGTAGGGAAGTTTTTATTGCATTTATGGATTTAGAAAAGGCATGTGATAGAGTGGATAGGGGAGCAATGTGGCAGATGTTGCAAGTATGTGGAATAGGTGGTAAGTTATTAAATGCTGTAAAGAGTTTTTATAAGGATAGTGAGGCTCAGGTTAGGGTGTGTAGAAGAGAGGGAGACTACTTCCCGGTAAAAGTAGGTCTTAGACAGGGATGTGAATTGTCACAATGGTTGTTTAATATATTTATAGATGGGGTTGTAAAAGAAGTAAATGCTACGGTGTTGGGGAGAGGGGTGGGATTAAATTATGGGGAATGAAATACAGATTGGGAATTGACACAGTTGCTTTTTGCTGATGATACTGTGCTCATGAGAGATTCTAAAGAAAAATTGCAAAGGTTAGTGGATGAGTTTGGGAGTGTGTGTAAAGGTAGAAATTTGAGAGTGAACATAGAAAAGAGTAAGGTGATGAGGGTATCAAATGATTTAGATAAAGAAAAATTGGATATCAAATTTGGGAGGAGGAGTATGGAAGAAGTGAATGTTTTCAGATACTTGGGAGTTGATGTGTCGGCGGATGGATTTATGAAGGATGAGCTTAATCATAGAATTGATGAGGGAAAAAAAGGTGAGTGGTGCAGTGAGGTATATGTGGAGACAAAGAACGTTATCTATGGAGACAAAGAAGGAAATGTATGAAAGTATAGTAGTACCAACACTCTTATATGGGTGTGAAGCTTGGGTTTTGAATGCAGCAGCGAGGAGGCGGTTGGAGGCAGTGGCGATGTCCTGTCTAAGGGCAATGTGTGGTGAATATTATGCAGAAAATTCGGAGTGTGGAAATTAGGAGAAGGTGTGGAGTTAATAAAAGTATTAGTCAGAGGGCTGAAGAGGGGTTGTTGAGGTGGTTTGGTCATTTAGAGAGAATGGATCAAAGTAGTATGACATGGAGAGCGTATAAATCTGTATTGGAAGGAAGGTGGGGTAGGGGTCGTCCTCGAAAAGGTTGGAAGGAATGGGTAAGGGAGGTTTTGTGGGCGAGGGGCGTGCATGAGCGTGTTCGATAGGAGTAAATAGAGACGAATGGTATTTGGGACCTGTCGATCTGTCGGAGTGTGAGCAGGGTAATATTTAGTGAAGGAATTCAGGGAAACCGGTTAATTTTATATAGCCGGGGTTGAGTTCTGGAAATGGGAAGTACCATGCCTGCACTCTAAAGGAGGGATTTGGGATATTGGCAGTTTGGAGGGATATATTGTGTATTTTTATACGTATATACTTCTAAACTGTTGTATTCTGAGCACCTTTGCAAAAGCAGTGATTATGTGTGAGTGAGGTGAAAGTGTTGATGATGAAAGTATTTTCTTTTAGGGAATTTTCTTTCTTTTTGAGTCACCCTGCCTCGGTGGGAGACGGCCGACTTGTTAACAAAAAAAATACATACACATAGGGCATGAAGGCATGACATCCCAGTTGTAGCCGCAGTTAGTGTCCTCTGACTGCTCATGAGATGTTACGTAAGTCCATTTCATCCTCAGCTAACACTTTTCATCCCATCAGCCTCCCAAAGAAGTGACCATGTGTTGGTTCCATAGTGCTGCTGCATACTCCGATATGGGTCTGAAGTACATTGTGCATTGTTTTGAAGGATTCCTTGCTAAGGTTTTGGGTGAGGTTCGCAGTTTTTAGCCCCCTAGCATGTGCTCTGTCTCCAATTTTTTTTGACCTTCCCCAATCTTCATGACTTTGTACCTTTTGAGGTTAAACTCCAGGAGCCACTTGTTGGGCCAAGGTTGCAGCCTGACTGGATCCCTTTGTAGTTCTACCTAATTGAATTCTTCGTATCAGTTTTACATCGTTTCAAAACCAGAACACCTCAGAAGGAGTCCTTTAAATCATGTCATTCATATATAGCTGAAACAGCAACTGCCCTAGGACTGACCACACTTTTGGGGAATCCAAGTGCTTCATAGCACTCTTTCAGATGTTTTTATAATGTGGGACGTAGAACTATTGGTCTATAGATCTTAGCTAATGCTTTGCTTCCGTCTTTATGGAGTGGGGGTTATATCCGTTGTTTTTAGGGACTGTGGAACTTCACCCGTGTCTAAGCTGCTTCTCCACAGCATACTTAGGGCACACAAAAGGGGTTTCTTGCAGTTCTTAATGAGCACAGAGTTCCACGAGTCTGGGCCTGGGGGTGAATGTACGGGCATGTTGTCAATGGCTTTCTCAAAGTCTATTGGAGTTTGGGTAATGTGAGAGATTTGGCATACACTGATGGACTTTTGAGGTTCATTCATGAAAAAATAATTTGGATTGCCGATTTTCAGACTGATTAGTGGCTCACTAAACACAGAGTCATGTTGAGATTTCAGTATCTCACTCATTTCTTTGTTGTTATCTATGTAGGTCTTATGTTGTCTGAGCAAGGTCCCGATACTAGATGTAGTATTTGCCTTTTTTTGTATATGAAAAGAAATATTTCGAATTTTCAATTTCACTAATCGTTTTTAGCTCCTCCTGTCTCTCCTGGATCCTGTATGAATCCTTTAGCTTAAGTTCGATACTTCCCTGGTCAGCTCTTCCTTCCGTTTATCAGATAATCTAGCTTTCTTGAGGATCTCAGTAATTCTTCGTCTTTCTCTGTCTAGTTTACTTCTTCTCTTCCTCTTTTTTAGGGGAATATGCCTTAAACATACTTCAGCTGCCGGGAAATTGATTCTGCCAAGGCACTGGTTCACGTGGTTCACCTTATCCCAGTTGACCAGTTGATGTTCATGTTTTTGAAGTTGCATTTGGAGAAGACACTTTCAGAGCTACGTGCTGATCCGAACCCTTGTGCATGTAAGTCTGAGTTTCGATTAGAGAGTGATCGAAATTAGTTGTTGTTGATATTATGTTTCTTACAAGGTCCTCATTATTTCTGAAGATAAGGTCAAAAGTGTTTTTCAGTCTTGTTGGTTCCACTGTCTGCTAACTTAGGGTGTGTTTATCAAAGAGATTTAGTAGCTCATGTGTGTATATTTTCATCTGTGCTGCCTCCAGGGATTGTTCCTGCAATAACATTATTTGCTACATTCTTCCATTTTGTATGCCTTAGGTTGAAATCACTAAGCAGTAAGATGTTTGGGGAAGGAGCTGGAAGGCTTTCCAGACAGCAGTGAATTTTCAGTAGCTGTTCCTTGAACTGTTGCTTATATGCAAGTATGATGACTAGGTTCTGGATCTCGATCTTTATTGTTAGAACTTCAACTACATCATTTTGTTCAGCATCTCTTTACACATTGGGGACTTTTTAACATACAGGTCAACCCCACCTTGTTGTCAAGCTGTGGCAGAGACGACTGGGCGAAGCATCTGGGAACCGTAACATCATACACCAGACTGCAGTGAGCGAGCTAGCAGTCAAAGTGACATCATCTTTATGCAGGAGCTCACTGATGCTTGTAACTCGAGGCTGACACATCGCCTGCCGACAGGGCTAACTGTGGCTTGATGAGTGTCAATCTCTCGGCAGTTGGAGTTATAGCAGAGGTTAGTCTAAGCGTCCCCAGACTTGTTTCTCTACATATAACTGCACTTTGAAGGTCTGGAGGTGAAGTGAAACAAATCTCGACTGGAATCGTAGCTGGTACTATTCTGCATAACATCTATGAGCGACGAGCATAAGAGCTTTCTGTACAAGGGGCTCATGCGCTCAGGGCTGACTAATATCAGCTGTCAAAAACACTTGTCACACCTGGTGACAGGCAACAAAGTGGTCTGGGCGCAGACCACACTGGACACATGGAAAACTTTACACACACTTGCGGTACATGCGGTACAACATGGCTTAAACTAGCAAATGATGCTTTTCTGTTCACAAAATTGACACTAAGCCACACACCAACATGTGAGAACACTGACTGAGAGGAATTAATTAACACACGACATATATCTTCTCTCAATCTTCTCGACAATATTGACATAATTACTGAAACACTCGATGTGACATGTGATGTCAGGTGTAACGCCGCGAGGTGACGTCAGCAGCACTGTGACGTCAGCATACGTCTCGAGGTGATGTCAGGCAAAGATCGTGACGTCGTGAAGTCGGGCAGCAGCAGACCAAAGCATGTGGCCTGGGATATCTGGCTTGGTAACCCACGTGGCTTGTAGATCCATGTGACATCGTCCACACCCTGCGTGGCTTGCTCCACGTGGCTTGCTGATCTACGTGGCTTGCTGATCCACGTGGCATGGTGATCCACGTAGCTTTGAGTGGCCTCGGGCACTCGGATACACAGCTCTGGTAATCAATTCACACCGAAAACAGCAGAAAACACAGCAGAGGGAGTGAGCACATAGTGATGGAATATGGTGGTAGGCGGTTGAGGTGTGAGTGAGGCAGGAACGTGGCCACTTCCTCCTCTTCTTCCACAAACACGGAGACATGCACACTGGATGCAGAAATCACCACAAAACTCACCTCTGGCTTGCTGAAATAGCTGTGCTGAGCTGAACAACAACAGCAGAGCATACAAGTGACGCTGAACACATGACTTGAGAAACAGCATGGGACGCTGTAGCGTGGGGTCACTGGGATGCCACTTACAATTCTCAAAGAAATTTGGCAAATTTCGGCTAGATACTGCTTGTACCTATGTCTGGATGCTGAAACGTGTAGACACAACATCAGGATAACTCGTTGAGAGACGGATGTTTCTTGTGTCGTGTTATGAAGTGAAAATGACTTCATCCCTGATGACTTCATCCCTCTTCCTTCCTCTCTCTGGGCAAACACACTTGCTGCGACCACCGCTGCTACCAATGTGAAACATGACTTTGTTGGTGATGCTGCAAGCGGGGCTCAATGATAAACGTTTTCGGAGGCTTCTTACTTTATTTGCAAAGTTGTGGTGGGTACACAGGCTTGTGTGTTTGTGCCCATGGCCCGGGAGGGCCATACCCACGAGGGAGAGAGGGAGTAGACTTGTTGTCTGAGTCTGGGCCGCTGAGTGAGTAAGAGCGAGCGGGACCAGCATCCCACTGACCTGGGCAGGCCTAGAGAGGGGAGCACCTGAGTGCTGAGAAATATGAACTAAGCTGGCAGATAGCATAGGCTGTCTGTGCAGACAGTACAAGCTGTCTACAGGTATGCAGGGCCGCTGGTTTTGTAGAACTCTTTTTGGAGGGCTATAGACAGGCACAGTTTTGGGCGAAAGAATTTGTAGGAGATAGAGCGACACATTCCTTTAGATTGGGATGCTAAAATTTGCATGTCCTATTTGTTTTTCCTGATCTTCCATGCTTACAGATGCTCCAGACAGAGAATTTGCACCATTTCGCTTTTGATTGGGTAGAATTTGTGGTAGGTGTGTTCTCAATTTGTGCAGTTTCTAGGACTGCACTATAATAAGTAGCCAAGCCAGAACCAAAAGAAGAAGAAGAATCGAACGACGGACCCTCAGCGAGAGCTTTGCCTACCAGGCCACAGTGCACTGTATATCTTTTAAAACCTCATAGATATTTATTACCATTACATTCAATCATCTTATAACCACCGTCAATAAAAACAATAAATAACATATGCATTCAAGTGTATGACTTGGTGAATAACGATCACTTAGTGTCATACAGATATAACTGGTACCTCTAGCAACGCAGATGCATAAATAATTTCCCCCTCTTCCAAATAATGCATCATTTACTCATTGTCCTTCGAAGAGAAATGTCGTGTGTCTTCTGCAAATAAAAACGCAACAATATGATCCCATTAATGTTCTAAATACAGCTAAAGAGCGTGATTCAGAGAAAATATTTGAATCTTGCTATTCTTATATTTCTAAATAATTTGTCTGCTGTACTCACACTTTCTGCCTTTTTAATCGCTGTCAATGATAATTATCATTATAAATATTTCTTATAGTTTCTCTTCCTTTCATTTTTATGGAAAAAATCTGTACTAATCCGCATCAGCTGCGCTGATCCGTCATAGTGCTTTCCAGCCACCATTGTTAAAGAATAAAAAAGCACAACACCATGACTGGAAGAACACACAAATAACCCGGACATAGAAATAAACTTGAGATGACGTTCATGGTCCAGGTGGGAACGAAACGTCGTCACAAGTTTGTCCTATATGAGGGTTATCTGTGTATAACCACCATCGTCGTTTTTTAAATACAAAGTATGATTTTTGAAGCTTACTGAATAATGCTTATCATCAGATATTCGTATCAAAAATACATGCAAAACATCAGAAGACATATATAACCTTATGCTCTTTGATCTGCCCATTATGATGAGCAACATTGCATTCATCTTGGAGAATGTTGTGTAGTGCAGCTGTAGGTGAGGTAGGGAGAGGCGGGTGACAACCAGGAGCCTCGTCCACCACACCAGAAGACGAACCTTGAGAGACCACTTGAAGAAGGCGGAGAGGAAGGCTGGGTCGTCACTTATCACAACAATCGTTGTATGTGTTGAAACCTGACGCAGCTGTTAATTATAGCAATAATGTCTAAATAACTTCGTGTGAGATGAAGGATCTTGGTTCAGTATAACATAATATTATGAGTCTTGCTCTTATAACGGAAATTAAACACACACATACGCACGCACACACACACACACACACACACACACACACACACACACACACACACACACACACACACACACACACACACACACACATGCACACACATAAACACAAACACACAATCACACACATCGGATGAGGATCAGGCAGGACTACAAAGAGACCTGGACAGGCTACAAGCCTGGTCCAGCAACTGGCTTCTTGAATTAACCCCGCCAAGTGCAAAGTCATGATGATTGGGGATGGGCAAAAAAACCTCAGAGTGTAGGCTAGGTGCCCAAAGACTGCAAACCTAATTCAAGGAAAATGATCTTGGGGTGATTATAATACCGAGCACATCTCCAGAGGCGGACATCAACCAGATAACTGCTGCAGCAAATGGGCGCCTGACAAACCTGAGAATAGCGTTTCGATACCTCAGTAAGGAATCTTTCGCGACTCTGCACACCGTGTACATCAGGCGTATAATGGAGTATGCAGCACCAGTTTGTTTGGAATCTACACAAGGTTAATGCCTGTCTATTGACATAGAAGAGGTTCTAATCTATTGTCAATCTATTAAAGGTTAATTTTGTATGATCTAATGATCCTATTTGGAGCATATGCAGCTTTAGCTATGGCAGGATTGTAGATGAATGGTTCAGAGAACCGACACGTTGATAAATTAGACACATGTGAAACTCTTGGGTATCTTTACTGAGGAAACGTTTCTCCACACAGTGGCTTCATCAGTCCATACTAAGGAGAATCGTGAAGAACAGGAGGAGAATGAGGTAATCAGTCCCTCAACCTTGAGACGATGTGGTCAGTCCATCAATCTTGAAAAGAATATGGCATATGTGCGGAGAAGTAGCTTATAAACTGTAGGCAGGAGAGGTGCAGCAGTTCTGGGTGGTGTCACATTTACGATAATCATGTGTCAGGTCACCCCGCCCCGTTATTCTCTCAGCCTCAAAAAATCGTCTTCACGAAAATCAGGAGTACTAATTTAATCTTAGTCAATAATTAAGGAAATTCCATGATATATTGAATTGAGTGATTTGTGGTCTCTTTTCCCAGGCTCATCATTAACCTTATGATTACTAATTAGTGATTTTGACAAATAACCCGCACGTAGGGGTTGTTTGTGAAAATATCCTCTATGTGCCATAGTGGCATAGAAGTGGTCCAAGCCCGACCGAAACGTCGCCATAAGTTTGTCTCCTACGGGCGGGTTATTTGTGTATTGTTCCACTCACGGTATTGTGTTTTATTTATTTATTTATAATAATTCCTTATTAACAAGAACAAAGTCAAGGAGGTTATTTACAATAGTTGATTCCTTCATAAACTGTTTTGAAAAACAATCCTGAATCGTAACAGAAATAGTTGCTAGATACATGTTCACAAATTTCCTATCAAGGTTTGGGGACCTCATGTTCCTCGAGAAACTGAAGACAAACAGATTTAGTGTCTGTCCTTTCCACTTTCATATCTTGTTTAATGTAACATTTTAAATTGTCTCAGATATTAATCACCACTCCACCACTCTTCCTGATGATCCTATCGGTACTGAATAATATATATATATATATATATATATATATATATATATATATATATATATATATATATATATATATATATATATATATATATATATGCAATAAGATCACAGTATACAGGTGATTTCAGAATATGCAAAACAACCACTGTGAAAGAATAGAGAAGTTCCAAGCGTTTTCGTGACTACTCACATTATCAAGGAACAGTGAAAGTAAAGCATCAAAGGTAGGTATATAAAGGGATAGCCCACACCTCACTATCAGATCCCACAACAACGAAACACCTGACGCGAGACAGCAGACCCGCCGGCCGAGCTAGACAGGTCCTTCATACAACCTACCAACAAACTATTCTGCCCAAGAAATAAGAAATAATAATTTTTTAAATTTCTTATTTCTTGAGTAGAATAGTTTGTTGGTGGGTTGTATGAAGGACCTGTCTATTTCGGCCGGCGGGCCTCCTGTCTCGCGTCAGGTGTTTCGTTGTTGTGGGATCTGATAGTGAGGTGTGGGCTACCCATTTATATACCTACCTTTGATGCTTTACTTTCACTGTTCCTTGATAATGTGAGTAGTCACGAAAATGCTTGGAACTTCTCTATTTTTTCACAGTGGTTGTTTTGCATATTCTGAAATCACCTGTTTACTGTGATCTTATTGCATATATATATATATATATATATATATATATATATATATATATATATATATATATATATATATATATATATATATAGATAGATAGATAGATAGATATATGTAGATATGCCAGACATGAGGTCAATGACATCATAAAGAGAAGCCTCGCCACAGCCCGTTGCCCAGCTCACCGGGAACCCCAAGTACTCTAGAGGTCTGACGGAAGTCAAAAGCGTCCTGATGGAGCCACTCTGCTACCCTGGAAGGATGGAAAGCAGATTGCCTGGGACTACACCTGCGGCGCCACATTGGCAAACACCTACTTGCCATACTCCGGAGTGGAAGGAGGTGGAGCTGCCAGAAACAGGGAGACCCAGAAGATCCACAAATATGAAGACCTTCCCCCTTGCTATAACTTCATCCCAATAGGGTCAGAGTCCCTTGGAGCATGGGGCAAGTGTGCTCTAAAGTTCCTCAAAGAGCTGGGTGAAAAGCTCATCATAGAAACCAAGGACCACCGGGCGACCAGCTTCCTCTTTCAGAGACTCAGTGTTGCAATCCAGAGAGGAAATGCCTGCAGCATTCTGGGCACACGGCCCACTGCAGGGGAGCTGGACGAAGTATTCGAGATGTTGCTCTGAGTTACCTATGTTGTTTTACTTTCTGTTGTATTTTTGTGAATGTTTTGCCAATGTATTTTGTCTTTAAATAAAACATACTTGAAATATAGAGGGTGGTAGGAGAAAATTCTCAAACGGCTTCAGAGAGAACCTTGAGTTTTCCCTGAAGCAAGTTTATTCTTTTCTCTGAGGATGAGGGTCCCTAGGACAGCTCTAGAGGTGGTACCTCCAAATATATATATATATATATATATATATATATATATATATATATATATATATATATATATATATATATATATATATATATATATATATATATATATATATATATATATATATATATTCAACAAGTCGGCCGTCTCCCACCGAGGCAGGGTGACCCAAATAGAAGGAAAATCCCCAAGTCCGGCTAACCGGTTTCCTTAAATCCCTTCACTAAATATTACCCTGCTCACACTCCAACAGCTCGTCAGGTCCAAAAAACCATTCATCTCCATTCACTCCTACCTAACACGTTTACACACGCTTCCTTGAAGTCCAAGCCCCTCGCCTGAAAAGCCTCATTTACCCCCTCCCTCCAACCTTTTTGAGGACGATCACCTACCCCTCCTTCCTTCCCCTACAGATTTATACGCTCTCCAACTCATACTACTTTGATCCATTCTCTTTAAACGTCCAAACCACCTCAACAACCCCTCTTCAGCCCTCTGACTAACACTTTTACTACCTCCACACCTCCTACTAATTTCCACACTCCGAATTTTCTGCATATTTACACCACAAATTGACCTTAGGACGTCTCCACTGCGTCCAGCCGCTTCCTCGCTGCAGCATTTACAACCCAAGCTTCACACCCATATAAGAGTGCTGGTACCAATAAACTTTCATACATTCCCTTCTTTGCCTCCCTAGTTAACGTTTCTTGTCTCCACATATACCTCAACAAACCACTCACCCTTTTTTCCTTATCAGTTCTATGGTTAACCACATCCTTCATAAACCCATCTGCTGACAAGTCAACTCCCAAATATCTGAAAACATTTACTTCTTCAATACTCCCTCTCTCCAGTGTGATAGCCAATTTTTCTTTATCTAAATCGTTTGGTACCCTCATCACCTTACTCTTTTCTGTGTTCACTTTCAATTCCTACCTTTACACACTCTCCCAAACTCATCCACTAACCTTTGCAACTTTTCTTTAGAATCTCCCATAAGAACAGTATCATCAGCAAAAGTAACTGTGTCAACTCCCATTTTGTACTTGATTCCCCATAATTTAATCCCAACCCCTCTCCCCAACACCCTAGCATTTACTTCTTTTAAAACCCCATTAATAAATATATTAAACAACCAGTGTGACATTACACATCCCTGTCTAAGACCTACTTTTCCTGGGAAGTAATCTCCTTTCTCCTTCATACCCTAACCTGAGCCTCACTATCATTATAAAAACTCTTTTCAGCATTTAGTAACTTACTACCTTTTCCATACACTTGCAAGATCTGCCATATTGCTACCTTATCCACTCTATCATATGCCTTTTCCAAATTCATAAATACAATGAAAACTTCCTTACTTTTATCTAAATACTGTTCACATATATGCTTCAATGTAAACACTTGATCTACACATCCTCTACCCACTCTAAAACCTCCTTGCTCATCTTACCTCTAATTCTTTCAATAATAACCCTACCGTACACTTTTCCTGGTATACTCAGTAAACTTATTCCTCTATAATTTTTACAATCACTTTTGTCCCCCTTCCCTTTATATAAAGAGACTATATACGCACCCTACCAATCCCTAGGTACCTTCCCCTCTTTCATACATTTATTAAACAAAAATACCAACCTCTCCAACACAATATCCCCCCCCCCCCTGCTTTTAACATTTCTGTCATGATCCCATCAGTTCCAGCTGCTCTACCCCCTTTCATTCTACGTAATGCCTCACTCACCTCCCCCACACTCACATCCTGCTCTTCTTCACTCCTAAACGATGTTATACCTCCCTGGCCAGTGAATGAAATCACCGCTTCCCTTTCTTTATCGACGTTTAAAAGTTCCTCAAAATATTCCCACCATCAACCCGATACCTCCAGCATTCAGAATGCATTTCACTCTTTTTTAGGTTGAACCATATCTCTGTTTCAGCAATAATATACATGATTTCTGGACACACAAGTAATCTTAGCTCATCCATCTTATTCCTAAGGCTCGTACTATTAATACAGCAGACAAGGGAGTTAGTCACTCTTCTGTCTCTGTTAAGTATTTCTGTTGCTTTTATTAGTGACTGTTTGAAAAACAATGATTTTTGAACATACCCCTAAGTTATCTTGGCAATTTTTCCCACATTCATCCCTGCAACCTATTTGTTTCACATACATCTACTTATACATCCATCTTCTATCAGTTAACAGTCCTAGACAACTTAGCAACGGCCCCCTCGACAGAGTTACCAACCGCTAGAACACCTGCCTCAGGAAGATGTACCCCAATTGGTATACACTGCTGTCTAGCCAGCAATTTACACCAAATCCCAAGACATTAATTCGTTGCTAACTCTTTTTCTAGACGAAATGCTACATATGATTGGGACCCCTCCCTTAGACATAATTAGATCTACAGCTCCTGTCCTTCCCGATATCGTTTCCGCCATCACTGAGGCAGATAAATGGGCTTGTTCCCTTTACCTATCTCAGTGCTGATATTATCTAACCTGTTGACTATATCACTAACACCAACACTAGGAAAACTCCCTCTGTCTCACCTTCCTATTTCTGTTACAGAAGGCACGGTCAATATATTTTACCTGTGAATCACGGACCAAAGGAATTAGTGGTACCTTTATCCTCAGTGACCACTGAGTGCATTCGTACTGGTGGACCAAGAAGCGATTTCCTGACATCAGATTTGTTCTTTTAACCTTACTCACATTGATGTTTCATCCTTTACTGGAAACTACTCCCCACTTTCTCCAGATGAAAATCTGCTGCTCACCGCTGGTAACCTGTTCCCCTTGACTAACCCCAACCATCTTACATAAATTGTTATACTTTTCCAGGAAAATTTTCAGTTCTTTATCTTCCTCCTTGAGAGAAACCTCCTTCTTCGGCCATGATATTCTATAACACTCCGCACTAATTCCCTAAGACAGTTTAGGACAGGTATCAACTTCTCGTAACCACTGACCTCTGACCACTTGTGAAAACAAATTATGATTCACTTCTGATATTGAACTCTAGTAGTTAGGTGCATTATAAACTAATGCCACACTCTACACTCACCTTTCCACAACAAGGGGATGCATTCCTCGGATCATGTCACGACCGAAACACATCTAGTTGATAAAGCTTTTTATGAAGCTTAAAAAAAAAACATTCTTCAGACAGACATTACTAAAATTCAATGCGAATACCATAACAATAAAATACCAGTTAAATGATGTTTTAATACGTTTATCCTAGTACTAGAGTAACATACCAGTTTAACATTATGGATGAGCCAGGAAAGATGAGTCTCATTCTTGTGGAAGTCCGAGCCGATCAGCGCTGCATCAAAAATTCCAACACCTGGTATTGCTTGACTTTCTATTATCTTAAAGAAAAAGAATTGTTATCACATAAATGTATAATGAGTTGAAAGCAAATAGAATCCGAAATACACCAATATTTTTTGTACATGTTTCATTTTTTCAATTAAAATGGATTCTCATTTTACATGAAACAGAGAATAAGACATTTTAATATAATCGGAAAAAATAGTAATTAATAAGTCTGTCACATTAACTTAGTAAAAGATAAAGGACTTACAGTAAAGATAGTGGAGGCAGAGGTGCAGCCATCAGTGAGAAAGAAGATGGAGTAGCTGGGTTGTGATGCTGCAGCCAACACAGTTGTCACTATCTCCGTCACTGATGATGCTTCACTATGTTCATCTGACGGTAAAAGTTGTTCACATGTCAGTAGATGTTAACAATCTGGAAAATCTCGCCTGACGAATCTTCTTTTTGGGTTTTCACCAATTTATTTCCACAGTTTTCTTTATGGTTACTTGTGTTAGTGGCTGACATAACCAAAAATAACAGAAACAAAATAAGCAACAACTTAGGAACACTTGTAGCACTAAAATAGTAAACGGATCTGAATAACGAGCCATCATAAAACTGATAATTTTATAAATCCATATTGATATTTAATGTTTAAGTAACACGAAGAAATACCTGTAAAAGGATGCCTGAATTTTTTCTTATTTTCTCTTTTTTTTTCTTTACCCAAGTTTTCATTATAATTGAGTTCTTACCTTGAGAACGCCTTATATAAGGTAACAAGTATCAAATTCCTATAACAATTAGGATGTTCATGTGCCCTATGACCACAGTTGTTGAACCCATTCCCTTCCTCCCGGAATGGCTCGAATAACTTCCGAAATCCTCAGCAGCGTTCTTGAACCTTTCAAAAAAGGCGCCAAAAAAAAAAAAAAAAAACAGAATTCGGCGAAGAGTGAAATTCAAATGTGTATGACCAGATCAGTTCATTTCATGTGTAAAGTATTGGAATTTTGTATTCTCGTTAAATAACGCTAAAAAAATTTCAGTTTGTCTACTCTGAACGGCTTCGGAATTTAATAGCTGTTGCATCTTCAGGTCTAGATAGTATCTATTAGGTTTCGTTTAGGCAAAATTTATTGAAGTACTAAAATGAATCAAATATGAATCGCTGTAATCTTTGTCATTATCGGAGAATGACTTATTTAAATAACTGCGAATTTTTACCAGTGGTGTAGATCCCTGAAGACGAGAATCACGCTGACACTGGATGGTGTAAATCAAAGTTTACCATTTTTTTAATTAATATTAATATATTTTTTTTTATTCAATTGCTAAGAGAATGCTTCTTTGATTGCCTTCAGATATTACTTATGATGCATATCCTAATAAGGATAATAACTTATAAGTTTAGTACCAGTAAGTGCAAATTTGAAATTTTATTGAAATACATAGTTACAAAACTTGGTTTAAGGTTTCTGCTTATCATAACCCCCAAGTCCTTCTCGCAATCTGTATGGCTAAGTTCTACATTATTTAACTTATAAGTGCTAGGGTTATGGACACTCCCGAGCTTTAGAACCTTGCATTTATCTACATTGAACTGCATCTGCCACTTTGCTGACCAGGTATTGAGTTCGTCTAAATCATCCTGAATTTCCCTGATATCTACGTTTGAATCAATTATCCTACCTATCTTTGTGCCATCGGCGAATTTGCGCATATCACTTGTAATTCCCTCATCAAGATCACTGATATATATTATAAACAACAACGGGCCCAAGACTGATCTCTGTGGAACGCCACATGTTACAGATCCCCACTCGGATTTAACCCCATTGATGCACACTCTCTGCTTCCTGTCTGTGAGCCATGACTCGATCCATGAAAGCACTTTTCCCTCAACGCCATGAGCTGCCACTTTCTTTAACAGTTTTTGGTGCGGCACTCTATCAAAAGCCTTACTAAAATCTAAATAAACAATACCAAATTCTTTATCGTGATCAACAGTCGTACAACACTGCATGTATATTTCGGCCTGGGCAATGAGAGAAAACTTATCAATGCAGTTATAGTAGCTAGGCTCCTACAGAAAATCTCTACAATTGGCATGAGTGAAGCTACTAAAAAACTTTCACAATATTGTGTAGAATTGACACCCTCCTATGTAAATAATGACTCTGTGGGGTCAATAAATCTTTTTTCTAATAAGGAATGATTATTATGCCTCATTTGTAAAGAGTATAGTAAGAAAATGTGGTGTCACCCTTCTAAAAACAGCAGGAGGTAATGTAATGTATGGTAGGCTTCCTCGTACTAATAATTCACTATGTAAGACAAATTTTGTCCCTGGCAAGTAAGTGCTATTTTCCAACTCTAATTATTGCATAATAATAGAAAATACCCATTATTCCTTTTAAACTTTGTTTTTCTGTCTTAAAGGACGAATTTTTGACAAAAAATGGCTAAATTTCAATATTTTTTTTGCTAGTTTTGGATGCCAAACAAAAACATATAATAAAATAAATAAAATTTGCATAAATAAAATAAAATTTACAAAAAAATTATTTTAAACTATTTGAAACATATTTAAAAAGCTAAAAATGATAAGTTTTTCTAGATTTGCGACCATGCAACAAATCACTTTCCCGTTTAAGCCCCCAAATGTAGTCTGCCATCATGTTCTCATTATAAGATCCCTGATATCTGTGTTCAAAGTCCATTATATCTTGGTGGAAGCGTTTCCCTTGCTCCTCTGAGTATGCTCCAATATTCTCCTTGAAATTGTCGAGATGAGCATCAAGGATATGGACCTTAACGGACATCTTACAGCCCATCTGATCATAGCTTTGTACCACGGTCTCAGTAAGTTCCACATAATTGCCAGCCTTGTTGTTGCCCAGAAAACCCTGTGCTACAGCAACAAAACTCTCCCAGGCTTCCTTTTCCTTCTCTGTGAGCTTCTTTAAAAATTCTGACCACACCATGATTTTCCTTACTTGTGGCCCAGTAAAGATGCCAGCCTTCACCTTTGCCTCTGATAGCTTGGGATAGAAGTCTTGAAGACACTTGAAGGCTCCATACACTTTGTCAAGAGCTGTAACAAACTGTTTCATTAGCCCTAGTTTGATGTGTAATGGAGGGAACAAAACTTTTTGAGGATTCACCAATGGTTTATGATTGATATTATGTCTTCCTACTGAGAACTCAGTCCTTTGAGGCCAGTGCTTCCTCTGGTAATGTGCTGCTCTCCCTCTACTATCCCAATGACAGAGATAACAGGGAAACTTGGTAAAACATAAAAAATGCCACCATTTTGAAGTCTCCATTATCCTTCCAGCCATACTTATCATAGTTCAAAGCTTCCAGTAGAAGTTTGACACTGTTGTAGTCCTCCTTAAGATGCACTGAATGAGCCAAGGGAAGAGATGGACACTTGTTCTCATTGTGCAGAAATACAGCTTTTAGGCTTCTGGAGGAGCTGTCAATGAAGAGTCTCCACTCATCTGGATTGAATGCAATTACAGTTGCATCAAACAGGCCTGATACATTATTACAGTAGCACAACCTGTCGTCATTAATTAATGAAGAAGCTTGAGAAATGTTGGTGACATTTTCTTTGGCTTCTCACTTGCACACTTTCATCCACCAAGTCCCACTCCTTGAGCTAGAAATCAAAAGCTCAGCATTTGACTCTGTCCAATCAAAATCTCTGATAAGGACATTGAGGTCTGTTTGGTTTGAGTAGTAAGGATTCCTCCCAACAGCTGCATCTGTGAGATCATAGTCTTGTTCACTTTGTTCTTCATTTTCTGATTTGCTGTTTTCTTCTTCTGACGGTTGACTTCTTTCTGAAGGTGTAGGTACAGGAAAATCAGTACTGTGTGGTACTGGTGCAATGAAAGAAAGAAGGTCTGGATAAGAAATATCAGGTGTATTTTTCCCAGTTCGGTGTTTGGAAGGATCCACCAGACAGAAGCAGCAGTTGGTTGAATGATCACTGGGTTCACGTCATATTCTAGGAACACCAAACTTTATGTCTCTTTTTTCTCCTCTATATCATCCCGCAAAAGAACAAAAGAACTAGTTTCTGTTACAAACATTTCATTAAAAAAATGTTCCTATTCAAGATTTTATCTTTCATATAACTAATGACTTTCTTACCTTCCAATGTTTTCTTACAATGAATGTTCACAAACAACATGAGGCGCCCAGGTCTTGTCTTGGTCCACAACTGCCATGACAAAATATGCTTTGTAAGTTTCACACATATATTTAGATGCTGTTACAGAGAACTTGTTTGTTCTTGTCTTAATGAATTGATCACATAAGTAGCAGAATGCATCTGAAGAATGACTGCAGCGTCTTGATGCCATTTCACTTCTGATGTGTCTTCTCACGCTGAACTGAATGATGGTTTGTGAGCCTGTTTTTATATTTGCCAAACAAAACCCTAGAATATAATAGGTTTACATCAATCTTTCTTGAAAGTGTTCCACACATGCCCTGACCACAAAAGCAAAGTTCTGGGATCAAAATTTCTTTTTTTCAATTTTTGTTTAATTATAAAGAATTGGGAAATGATGCATATTTTCCAGGAACACAACAAAAGTGAAATTTTGTTACATAGTGTAATGAATGACTAGAGGAAACAGTCATTGTGTGTCTTACACTTGAAAGAGCGTAGCAGTATAAATATTCTTCAATAAAGTGAGATATTGAGCCAGTGTATAAATTGGGGGAACTGGACAACATCGGAATCAATGTAAATGAAGAAACTCCAGATGATACCTTTACTCAAGAACAATACCTGAAGAATGTTAAATATAAATCTAGACAACACTGGGTGCGACTACCGTGGAAGCTCAAACATCCAGAATTGCCTACAAAATATAGAATTTCCTATGGACAATTAAAGGCTCAGCTTCACGAACTGAGTAAGACACAAGAATTATTAACTGCATACAATTATATAATTAATGAACAGCTAAACAATATAATTTATAGAGGAGGTATCTCCTGAGCAGGCCAAAATTGATGGTCATTACTTACCACACCGTGCAGTTAAAAAGGACTCTAAAATTACTCTCCTAAGAACTGTTTTTAATTGTAGTGTAAGGAGTAGTAAGAATGTACCAAGTTTAAATGACTGTTTGATGACAGGTCCGTGGTTGACGGAAAAATTAGGAAATATTTTGTTAAATTTCAGGGTTAAGAATTATGCCTTCATGGGTAACAAGTAAAGTGCCCTCCAGCGAGTTCGCAAGAGGCAGCCCGGGATTGAACCCGTTTCTTGTGGCCTCCATTAAGTGAAGTTATGAATAAACAATTTAATGCGGACAATTTCCTGGGTGTGACGTCAATTGAAGAACTGATGAGAACATATGATGAGGTTAATAAAATAATGCAGAGTATCGATATGCTTCTGTGGAAATGGAATAGCAATTCCTCCAGTTTAAAGGACAAAATAAATAAAGGTTACCCTGGAGTTGAAGTACCTAAATGTAGTAATATATAGGGATGAACCTGAGATAGCGAGAGAGATTTGTTTTTGCTAAAAACCTAATAATTACGTTATGCTCAATAAATTAACAAAGAGAGACTGGCTTAGGTTTCCAAATGCTTCGACCCACTAGGCTTAGTGTCACTCCTTACAATTAGAGGGAAATTGTTAATACAAGAAGCAGAGAAACTTTAGTGTGTTTGGGACGACGCCCTACCTAAAGAATTTATTAAAAAGTGGGAAGAATTAATAGGAGATTATGTAAAAATACTAATGTTGGAATTCCCACGTGGTGTAGTAAGTCAAGATGGTGATTGTGAAATTATTATTATTATTATTATTATTATTATTATTACTATAAGTCAAATCACCTGCAGGTTTATGGGACATCACCTGAATTATTACCCGCAAGTAATTTGTTGAGGTAAGTGGGACTTAAGTCACAGTAGATCACAGAACTGCAAATCCTTCGATTGCCCACTTCTACACCTCTTTCACAAAAAGCTAGACCTGATATTAAATTAATAATTACAATGTTAAAATCAGCTACTCTGGTTAATTGTTGTTGACTGTATATGATTAAGATTGCTGGATACAGGAAAAATATGACTATTAGTACAAAGAACCTTGCATTACCACTTACTATTTGATGGTTGGAAGACAATGCTGATGGAACACACCACAACACCTGCCTAAATATGAGGAAACTAACTGGCCAGAAGTTCAACATACAAAGTGCAGTATACTTAGCTGTGGGTGTTGACGGCTCCTTATTTTCCCCTTTTTACATCTAATTTCTAAGTCCTGCCAAGTAGTTAGTTTCTCACATTCTGCAGGACTGTAACTCCAATTCTTCTTGCTCCTATTTGAGAGGTTTAAACCACATTTAACCTCCAGAGCTACGAGATAATTCTCTCAAATTTCACTATTGTCTTGTTCCTCCAATTACAATATGGCGTCCCTTCCCCAGCCGACGCTACGAGTACGCTGGTTCCCTTTCTAATTTCCAAATTAATTTTAACGAGCAACACTGTATTTCATTAACTTACATGCTAAAATACACTATAATTTCGGAAAATACACAATATTTTCCACAGTGTATTACACTTTTTTTTGCCATGCTTCAGAACTGGCATATGGAGCAGTTACTTATATTCAATGTAATCAATCTGTTTGTCTTCTTATGACTAAGGCAAAAGCGGCTACCATTAAAGCACATACATTACCTCAGTTGGAGTTAACAGCCATTTACATAGGTGTCAAATTAGCTAATTATACAAGAGATATATTGCAGAAGATAAATATTAGTGATACTGTGATTTGGTCTTATAATAAGGTGTCCTTGCAATGGATTCGTAATAATAACAACAGTTAGATTGTGTACATACAAAACAGTGTAGATGATATTAATCAAATGCAAGAGAAATATAAGAGTTTAGGTCAACATTTATTAACATTTAATCATATACCTGGTGAAGAGAATCCAGCTGATGTCTTGTCACGAGGCTTGACTTATGATAAATTTGTGAATACTGTATCATGGTTCAAGGGACCGAGTTAGTTGATAAATAAAGTTATTTGGCCTCTACAAAAGGCACATATTGCAACTGCTGAAATTACAGTGACCACGACTCTAATAATTTGTCCCTCATAAGCCAGTGATATTAATAGGTATTTTTCCTTACGCAACTGATTAATGTAACATTGTTAGTGTTTAAAATTATAAACAAAATGTTTTCTATAATTTTTCACATCCTCTGAAATACTGGATTCAGAGATTGCAAGAAGAAATCTCTGGGGATGAAATAAAACTGTTATTAAAAGGAAAATTTGTAAAAGGTTTGATAATAGATAAATTAGGGCTGTATTTAGATGATTATGTAATTAGGTGCACAGGTAGGTTACAAAATGCTGAATTAGGTGAATATGTAATGTATATTACGTTAATACCATGACCCATTATCTGATAATTTTAAATGTGTGTAAAAATTGTAAGACAAAGTGGAGTACAAAAATGCTTTAGATTAATTAAATCAGTTATTAACGACCTCCGACCGGCCGGAATGTGGAAAATTTTCTATAATTTTCTTAAACTTATTGTAAAAAATTAAATACAGTGGACCCCCGCATAACGATCACCTCCCAATGCGACCAATTATGTAAGTGTATTTATGTAAGTGCGTTTGTACGTGTATGTTTGGGGGTCTGATATGGACTAATCTACTTCTCAATATTCCTTATGGGAACAAATTCGGTCAGTATTGGCACCTGAACATACTTCTGGAATGAAAAAATATCGTTAACCGGGGGTCCACTGTATAATGTATTGTTGGCGTGACTGAAAATGAAAATGGGAATTGCAAAATGAACCGTCACACCGGCAGGGAAGGAAAAGCCATAATTAATTAATCTGTGTACACTGGTTGCTGCAGTTACCTGATTGTATCGGGCATCATCGGGGCCATAATTGTGTGTTTCGGCCGGGATTTGTAATTAGAATCTTTATTAATGTCCCCAGTTGAAGAACAGGGACAGGAAATTTATGAAACCACCATAATAGGGCGGTGAGAGTGGAAAATGGATGACGTCGGTAACATCTCTGCAGCACACCTTGATAAGTAATGTTTACCTATAATTGACAGTAGTTTTACGTTGCCCATCGTAATTTCTAGGTAGTGATAGGGTGTGATCCAATGGTGATATAAATGTTAAGTGTTAACATAAATTTCTTAATTGTATAACGTTAATCAGAAATTTTTACCCAGGGTTTATGTATACTGATGTTCCAATTAACTATTTCTGTAGACCAAGTCTTTGACATTATTTACAGTCCACATAATCTTAATTTTCCAGTGTTACTGGTGTTATTAAAAGATTATTATCAATTTAATATTAGGTCACGCTTTGTGTGAGTGGTTTGGAGTGGGCATCAAAAGAGGTGCAGTGTTGCAACCTTCTGTACCTGAAGTCCCAACTAGCTCTGAGGTGCAACAAACATAAGAGAGTATTATCCGAGATGCACTTAACCCAAATTACATACTTGTAATAATTCAAGTTAATACCTGTACATCTCATGCAAGTAATTTCTCTCAGAGTACATCCATTATGTGACTGTATGATGTGCAGATGAGTTAGTTGTCAGAAAACAAGAAAAAAATCATTGTAGTTACTGAATATTTAGAACGGTAAGGTACAGACAGACCGACTGAAAAATATGCCAGAATATATACGACATATATTTTACCAAATGCTTTTAGGTTGGCAGGAAATATAAAGATATCCGAGGAGAGGATTTTTCGGTGAAGACCAGTATGGATAAAGGAATGCGATTCAATAAATTTTATTTAATGTCACAGATTAAATTGAAAAGAAGCATCTGCAATTCTATAAGACATCACACTGTTGTGTTGTGGTCCATGTTCCCATTAAAACACATAAGAACATAAGAACATAAGAAAGGAGGAACACTGCAGCAGGCCTGTTGGCCCATGATAGGCAGGTCCTTTACAATTCATCCCACTAACAAACATTTGACCAACCCAATTTTCAATGCCACCCAAGAAACAAGCTCCGATGTGCAAGTCCCTCTCAAATCCAACCCCTCCCACTCACGTACTTATCCAACCTAAATTTGAAACTACCCAGAGTCCTAGCCTCAATAACCCAACTAGGTAGACTGTTCCACTCATCAACTACCCTATTTCCAAACCAATACTTTCCTATGTCCTTTCTAAATCTAAACTTATCTAATTTAAATCCATTACTGCGGGTTCTCTCTTGGAGAGATATCCTCAAGACCTTGTTAATATCCCCTTTATTAATACCTATCTTCCACTTATACACTTCGATCAGGTCTCCCCTCATTCTTCGTCTAACAAGTGAATGTAACTTAAGAGTCTTCAATCTTTCTTCATAAGGAAGATTTCTAATGCTATGTATTAATTTAGTCATCCTACGCTGAATGTTTTCTAACGAATTTATGTCCATTCTGTAATATGGAGACCAGAATTGAACTGCATAATCTAGGTGAGGCCTTACTAATGATGTATAAAGCTGCAGTATGACCTCTGGATTTCTGTTGCTTACACTTCTTGATATAAATCCCAGTAATCTATATGCCTTATTACGTACGCTTAGGCATTGCTGTCTTGGTTTAAGGTTGCTGCTTACCATAACCCCCAAGTCCTTTTCGCAATCTTTATGGCTAAGTTCTATATTATTTAACTTATAAGTGCTAGGGTTATGGACACTCCCGAGCTTCAGAACCTTGCATTTATCTACATTGAACTGCATCTGCCACTTTTCTGACCAAGAGTAGAGTTTGTCTAAATCCTCCTGAAGTTCCCTAACATCTACGTTTGAATCAATTATCCTACCTATCTTCGTGTCATCGGCGAATTTGCTCATATCACTAGTAATTCCTTCATCAAGATCATTGATATATATTATAAACAACAACGGGCCCAAGACTGATCCCTGTGGAACGCCACTTGTTACTGATCCCCACTCGGATTTAACCCCATTTATGGACACTCTCTGCTTGCTGTCTGTGAGCCATGACTCGATCCACGAGAGCACTTTTCCCCCAATGCCATGAGCTGCTACTTTCTTCAACAGTCTTTGGTGCAGAACTCTATCAAATGCCTTACTAAAATCTAAGTAAATAATATCAAATTCTTTATCGTGGTCAACAGCCTCAAAAGCTTTACTGAAGAAAGTTAATAAATTAGTTAGACAAGACCGGCCTCTTGTGAATCCATGCTGAGTATCATTAATCAAGCTATGCTTATCGAGATGGCTTCTTATAATTTGAGCTATAATTGACTCTAGTAATTTGCCTACAATTGAGGTCAGGCTTATTGGGCGGTAATTTGATGGTAACGACTTGTCCCCTGTTTTAAAAATAGGAATTACATTAGCCATCTTCCACATATCAGACACTACACCTGTTTGAAGAGATAAATTAAAAATATTAGTTAATGGTTCACTGACTTCCATTTTGCATTCCTTTAGAACCCTTGAAAAAACCTCATCAGGACCCGGTGACTTATTTTGCTTCAGTCGGTCTATCTGCTTCACAACCATTTCACTAGTGACTGTGATGTTACATAATTTATCTTCTTCTCGCCCACTATAAAAATTAATTACCGGAATATTATTAGTGTCTTCCTGTGTAAAAACCGAGAGAAAATAATTATTTAAAATCGAGCACATTTCATTCTCTTTGTCAGTAAGATGCCCATAGTTATTTTTAAGGGGACCTATCTTATCTCTGACTTTTGTTCTATATACCTGGAAAAAACTTTTTGGGTTAGTTTTAGAATCCCTAGCAACTTTAATTTCATAGTCCCTTTTAGCTTTTCTTATCCCCTTTTTAATGTCCCTCTTAATGTCAATATACTGATTCATAAGATGACCCTCACCTCTTTTGATACGCCTATAAATTCCTTTCTTATGCCCTAGTAGATATTTCAGCCTATTATTCATCCATTTTGGGTCATTTCTATTTGATCTAATTTCTTTATAAGGGATAAATGTTCTTTGAGCAGCATGTATTGTGTTCAGAAAACTGTCATATTGATAGCTCTCTTCGTTACCCCAGTCAACAGATGATAAGTGTTCTCTAAGCCCATCGTAATCTGCTAAGCGAAAATCTGGGACTGTTACTGAGTTATCCCTACTATCATACTTCCATTCAATTCTAAATGTAATTGATTTGTGGTCGCTAGCACCCAGTTCCTCTGAAACTTCTAAATTATTAACAAGGGATTCATTGTTTGCCAGAACTAAGTCAAGCAGGTTATTACCCCTTGTAGGTTCTGTCACAAACTGCTTCAAAAAACAATCCTGAACTACTTCTAAGAAGTCGTATGATTCTAAATTCCCAGTCAAGAAATTCCAATCAATATGACTAAAGTTAAAGTCTCCTAGAATTACTACATTATCGTGCCTTGTGGCCCTAACAATTTCCTCCCATAGTAGTCTTCCCTGGTCCCTATCTAAATTTGGGGGACGGTATATCACACCTAAAGTTAATTTTTCATGCCCCTCTGAAAATTCTATCCAGACTCTGTATGTGTTACTTCAGACTTAATACCCGTTTTAATGCAACAGTTCAAGCGATCTCGGACATACAATGCCACCCCACCCACCTTCCCGATACTTCTATCTACTTGGAACAATTTGAAACCCTGAATGTGACATTCTGCAGGCATGTCCCGACTTTTTGAATTAAACCACGTCTCAGTAATTGCAAATACATCTATGTTACCTGCACTAGCAACTAGTCTCAACTCGTCCATCTTATTCCTAGCACTGCGACTATTTGTGTAATATATACTTAAGGACCCGCCTTTCTCTTTATCATTCCTGCTCCTTTCTGTTATTCCACTAAACCTATTACTGTCCTTGTCAATTAGTGCCACTGGCTTTCCGATATCCACCTCATTTTGCCTATTACTAGTTCTCCTAGTACTCATATTACTACCCTGAGACTTCACAGTTTTCCCGCAAAAACCCATACCACTAACTATTCCTAGTTTAAAGACCTAACAGCTCCCTCCACTGCGTTGGCCAGTGCTCCCACCCCACACCTAGATAAGTGAACCCCATCCCTGGCATACATGTCATTTCTGCCATAGAAGAGGTCCCAGTTGTCAATGAATGTTACCGCATTTTAGTTACAGTATTTGTCCAGCCAGCAATTGACACCAATTGCTCTGGACAACCATTCATTTCCAACTCCTCTCCTTGGCAAAATGCCACATATGACAGGTTTCCCACCCTTCCTCCTAATTATCTCTATTGCTGACCTATACCTGCTAATCAGGTCCTCACTCCTACGTCTGCCAACATCGTTGCCTCCAGCACTGAGACAGATAATAGGATTGCTCCCATTACCTCTCATGATGTCATCCAGATGGCTAACAATATCCTTCATCCCTTCCCCAGGAAAACACACTCTCTGCCTCCTACTCCTGTCCTTCATGCAGAATGCCCTATCCATGTACCTAATCTGGCTATCCCCAACAACAACAATGTTTTTACCTTCCTT
Source organism: Cherax quadricarinatus (assembly GCF_038502225.1). NCBI lineage: Eukaryota > Metazoa > Arthropoda > Malacostraca > Decapoda > Parastacidae > Cherax > Cherax quadricarinatus. The sequence continues at coordinate 56,057,090 of NC_091300.1, read as the reverse complement.
TGCGTCGTCCGTCGTGATGCTCCGAGTAGTCGACTCACATTCGCCAGGTAGCATTACACCACTTGTAGAATTCGTCAAGACGTTCTCGATGGTCTTCGTTGGGGTTTCTAGGGATGTCTCACTCACGTCTGCCAATGCTTCTTTGGTGCTCGTTGTGGTATTCCCAGTATAACACTCACATTCGTCGGGTAGCACTGAGAATGGGTTGGAAGTTTCTACGGTAGTCTTCTGGTTTCTCGTTGTTTCTGCCTCTCCAACCGTTTTCTTGATCTTCAGCTTGGTTCCATGTTGCCCGGCCACTGACTAAGCTCCCCTCTTAACCTGGGGACTCACAACAGGAGGATTACTACGAATCCTCTTGTTCTCCTCCGTTAATCGCCGTATCTCCATCTTAGCAACTCTGAGCTCTTCTCTCAGCTGCTGGTAAAGTTGCTCAAGAGAGGGTATCCTGGTTCAGATTCACAGAGAGCACACAAACAGGTCTTCACAGAGCTAAGTACACGTCACCACTGAAATTATCCCCAAGGGATGAATTCTCCCCGTTGTTGAGAACCCCTGCTCTAGCCAGTAACCACATCATGTATTTCAAGTTGAACTTCTTACGGCAATCTTTCAAAGACTTACGAGCGTTAACATAAGAACATAAGAACATAAGAAAGGAGGAACACTGCAGCAGGCCTGTTGGCCCATACTAGGCAGGTCCTTTACAGGGAGGAAATGGTATGGTGATACCGACAAGATGTGGAAAAAGACACTTATGTACAGTTCAGGACATTTATTAAAGGAAACGTTTCGCCACGAGTGGCTTCTTCAGTCCTAATACAGAGAAAACTAAGAAAACATTTATATATATAGTGGCAGGAGTCAGGTGAGGTGACGCGTGGGTAGAGGTGGTAGTAGTAGTAGTAGTAGTAGTAGTAGTAGTAGTAGTAGTAGTAGTAGTAGTAGTAGTAGTAGTAGTAATGGAACTAAGGAGGTGAGGCAAGAGAGGGACCTGCTGGCATCAAGTAACACCAGTTCCCAGGATGGGTAATATCCTCTTGCTTAGTAATTTTGAAATACTGTAACTACCGGATTTTTGCTTTATAGTGTTACTGACAGAAATTAGTGCAGCTTCAATGCATTTTCTCCGTCTTAAGTCGTCTTCTTTAATAACTAGTTTAGCTTCATTGAATTTCATGAGGTGTCCAACATCGTCTCTATGTTGAACACATGCGTTTTTGCGGTCATCATTTCTGCAAGCACTTTTGTGTTCTGCTATTCTAATGTCCAGAGTTCTGGCTGTTTCCCCTACATATACTTTGTCACACCCCCCACATGGTATAGTGTAGATTCCTGCACTTGTGCCAGAATCATGCTTGGGTTTTTGTATCAGGTTCCTAATAGTAGTTGAAGAGCTGGTAGATATTTTAGCCAGTTTTCTGTCAAACATGTTTGAAACATTAGTGGCAACGTTGCTGACCGGTAAAACGATGTAACTTGGAGGCTTTCCTTCAATTTGATAGGTGTTGGTCTTGCTGAGGATACGTGCCGCACGTTTCCTACAGTCACGTATGAAGTGTAGGGGAAAGTGCAGTGAACTAAAAGAGTTGGTGATGTATATACATTCTTCTTCGTGGAACTGTGGACTGGAAATTCTGTAGGCTCTCAGAAAGAAGCCAATAACTACCCCTCTTTTAGTTCTTGTGTCATGGTGAGAGAAGAAATGTAGATCTTTCTTGTAGGTAGGCTTCCGGTAGACTTTAAAAGAAAGTTTATTTTCCCCTGTGCGTAAGAGAACGTCGAGAAAAGGTAATTGGTTGTCCTTCTCCTCCTCTAGTGTAAATTTAATAGTAGGTTCCAGAGTGTTGATGGTGTTGAGGATGCCCCGTACGTCAAGATTTTTGGGTACAATGACCAAAATATCATCTACGTACCGCATCCATGTAACTGAGCGAGGGATGTTACTGAGGATCCTTCTTGATTCCAGGTCCTCCATATATAAATTGGCAAGAACTGCACTAAGGGGGGATCCCATGGCTAGTCCGAAGAGTTGTTTGTACTTCTTGTCCTCAAACCTAAAACAGTTATAACGAACACAAAGTTCGACAAGGCTCACAAAATCTTGGCGGGGTACAGGTAACTCTGTATCATCTTTAATCACCCTGCGAAGAAGATCAATGGCTTGATCAACTGGGACATTGGTGAATAAGGCAGTCACGTCAAAACTTGCAAGCTTCTTATCACTCATGTCGAGATCCCTGATACGGTTAAGGAGGTCACCCGAATGCTTTAGATGAGCCTGACTGATTGTACCCAGGAGCTTTGACAAATATTTCGCCAAAACTCCTGCTAGACTGTGAGGGGCGCTGCCGATTCCAGATGTAATGGGTCTCATAGGCACATTTGGTTTGTGGGTCTTTGGTAAACCATAGTCTTGCTGACTTGGGGTTGGTAGGGATGTGGCGCAAGAGCTTTTTACCTTCTTCTGATTTCCTGAGTATGCTGCGGGTCTTACTGAGAAAAGAATCTGTTTCTTTCTTCCATGCATGTTCGGGGATGGAAACGTATGTGTTGGCGTCGTTCAATAAATCTTGCATCTTACTAACGTAGTCTGAACTGTTGAGGATGACCACTCCTCCTCCTTTGTCCGCTGTGGTGATGAGGATATCATTATTAGTAGCTAAGTTTTTGAGTGCCTGGATGTAGCGACGAGGAATGACTGGACGACTAGGTTCAGAAACTGCAGCTGCAATAAGTCCTTGTATGAAACCTTTTTAAACTCAGAGTCACCGAAGAAATGGTTTTTGATCACTGTGTCTAATTCGCATTTAGGCTTCCGTATGCCAGTAGCAAACTTGAGACCTAAGGTGAGTGCTTCGAATTCTGTATCACTGAGAGCATAAGAAGAAAGGTTATTGATGTTAGGTAAGACACAGATGCATATGTGTCTTACCTAACAACTTGTCGGTATTTTATACCATTTTATTGTTCAAAGGTTATTGATGATGTCAGCTCTACCAATATCTTTCCATTTGCTGTGCAAATGAAGATCTATCAGCTTGCTCCAAAGATTATTTCCATAGTGCTCACCTAGCTCTCACTTCCCTTCCCGCTCCTGACAGACGCACCGCCGAACACATCCTAAGCAAAGTTACCACCGCCAACCTACAGCAGAAACTACGGCTCTCAAAAAACTTTCCTCTCTCTGTCAACACAGCAAATGGAAAGATATTGGTAGAGCTGACATCATCAATAACCTTTCTTCTTATGCTCTCAGTGATACAGAATCCGAAGCACTCAGCTTAGGTCTCAAGTTTGCTACTGGCATACGGAAGCCTAAATGCGAGTTAGACACAGTGATCAAAAACCATTTCTTCGGTGACTCTGAGTTTAACAAAGGTTTCATACAAGGACTTATTGCAGCTGCAGTTTCTGAACCTAGTCGTCCAGTCATTCCTCGTCGCTACATCCAGGCACTCAAAAACTTAGCTACTAATAATGATATCCTCATCACCACAGCGGACAAAGGAGGAGTGGTCATCCTCAACAGTTCAGACTACGTTAGTAAGATGCAAGATTTATTGAACGACGCCAACACATACGTTTCCATCCCCGAACATGCATGGAAGAAACAGATTCTTTTCTCAGTAAGACCCGCAGCATACTCAGGAAATCAGAAGAAGGTAAAAAGCTCTTGCGCCACTTCCCTACCAACCCCAAGTCAGCAAGACTTTATGGTTTACCGAACACCCACAAACCAAATGTGCCTATGAGACCCATTACATCTGGAATCGGCAGCGCCCCTCACAGTCTAGCAGGAGTTTTGGCGAAATATTTGTCAAAGCTCCTGGGTACAATCAGTCAGGCTCATCTAAAGCATTCGGGTGACCTCCTTAACCGTATCAGGGATCTCGACATGAGTGATAAGAAGCTTGCAAGTTTTGACGTGACTGCCTTATTCACCAATGGCCCAGTTGATCAAGCCATTGATCTTCTTCTCAGGGTGATTAAAGATGATACAGAGTTACCTGTACCCCGCCAAGAATTTGTGAGCCTTGTCGAACTTTGTGTTCGTTATAACTGTTTTAGGTTTGAGGACAAGAAGTACAAACAACTCTTCGGACTAGCCATGGGATCCCCCCTTAGTGCAGTTCTTGCCAATTTATATATGGAGGACCTGGAATCAAGAAGGATCCTCAGTAACATCCCTCGCTCAGTTACATGGATGCGGTACGTAGATGATATTTTGGTCATTGTACCCAAAAATCTTGACGTACGGGGCATCCTCAACACCATCAACACTCTGGAACCTACTATTAAATTTACACTAGAGGAGGAGGACAACCATTTACCTTTTCTCGACGTTCTCTTACGCACAGGGGAAAATAAACTTTCTTTTAAAGTCTACCGGAAGCCTACCTACAAGAACGATCTTCTACATTTCTTCTCTCACCATGACACAAGAACTAAAAGAGGGGTAGTTATTGGCTTCTTTCTGAGAGCCTACAGAATTTCCAGTCCACAGTTCCTCGAAGAAGAATGTATATACATCACCAACTCTTTTAGTTCACTGCACTTTCCCCCACACTTCATACGTGACTGTAGGAAACGTGCGGCACGTATCCTCAGCAAGACCAATACCTATCAAATTGAAGAAAAGCCTCCAAGTTACATCGTTTTACCGGTCAGCAACGTTGCCACTAATGTTTCAAACATGTTTGACAGAAAACTGGCTAAAATATCTACCAGCTCTTCAACTACTATTAGGAACCTGATACAAAAACCCAAGCATGATTCTGGCACAAGTGCAGGAATCTACACTATACCATGTGGGGGGTGTGACAAAGTATATGTAGGGGAAACAGCCAGAACTCTGGACATTAGAATAGCAGAACACAAAAGTGCTTGTAGAAATGATGACCGCAAAAACGCATGTGTTCAACATAGAGACGATGTTGGACACCTCATGAAATTCAATGAAGCTAAACTAGTTATTAAAGAAGACGACTTAAGACGGAGAAAATGTATTGAAGCTGCACTAATTTCTGTCAGCAACACTATAAAGCAAAAATCCGGTAGTTACAGTATTTCAAAATTACTAAGCAAGAGGATATTACCCATCTCAGTGGTGACGTGTACTCTCAGTGGTGACGTGTACTCTCAGTGGTGACGTGTACACTCAGTGGTGACGTGTACTTAGCTCAGTGGTGACGTGTACTTAGCTCAGTGGTGACGTGTACTTAGCTCTGTGAAGACCTGTTTGTGTGCTCTTGAGTGGTGACCTGTACTTTGAGTGCTGACCTATACTTAACTCTGTGAAGAAGTGTCTTGTTTGCTCCCGTGGACTGAACCAAGATGCCCTCCATCGAGCAACTTTAAGAGCAACTTAAGGAAGAATTGAGGGCAGCGAAGATGGAGATACGGCGATTGACCGAGGAAAACAAGAGGATTCGTAGTAGTCCTCCTGTTTCGAGTCCTCAGGTCAAGAAGGGATCGTGGTCAGTGGCTGGACAGCAGGGGACGACGAAGTTGACGATCAAGAAGACGAATGGAAAGCCAGAAACGATGAAGAAGAAAGAGACTGCTGTGGAAACTCCCGTGGAAACCTCCAACGCATTCTCGGTGCTACCCGACGAATGTGAGTCTACTACTGGGATCGTCACGACGAACGACAACAAGGAAGGTAAGAATATTGTTGTTGTTGGGGATAGCCAGGTTAGATACATGGATAGGGCATTCTGCTTGAAGGACAGGAGTAGGAGACAAAGGGTATGCTTTCCTGGGGCTGGGATGGAGGACATTGTTAGCCGGCTTGACAACATCATGAACGGTAATGGGATCAATCCTATTATTTGCCTCAGTGCTGGAGGCAATGATGTAGGCAAGCGGAGAAGTGAGGATTTAGTTAGAAAGTTCAGGACAGCTATAGACATGATTAGGAAGAAGGGGGGGCGCCCTGTTATATGTGGCATTTTGCCAAGAAGAGGTGTTGGTAATGAATGGTTGTCCAGAGCAATTGGTATTAATTGTTGGCTGGATAAACACTGTAAGGATAATGCAGTACCATTCATTGACAACTGGGACAACTTCTGTGGCCGAAATGACATGTATGCCAGGGATGGGGTTCACTTATCCAGGGCAGGTGTGGGTTTTCTTGCTAACTCAGTTGAGGGGGTTGTTAGGACTTTAAACTAGGATTAGTTAGAGGTATGGGTTTAGAAATGATTAATAATGAGTATGGATATATTGACTTATGCTCTGATATTAAGAATCTTAATAGTAACTGTCATGTAGTAACTCTGGGTAATGATAATTTCAGAAATTGTGTAAAAACAAAGATGAATAGTAAAAATGTGCAGAAGAAAAAACATATGATGGTATTTTATGCTAACAGTCGAAGTGCAAGAAATAAAATTAATGAACTACGTTTGGTAGCATGTGCTGGGAACTTTGATATCATTGCATTAACTGAAACGTGGTATGATTTAAAGAGTCGGGATATGACTGCTGAGTGTAATATTCAGGGATTTAAGTTATTCAATGTGGATAGATGTAATGGGAAGGGGGGAGGAGTTGCATTGTATGTTCGAGAAAATATTAATTGTTGCATAAAAACAGGTATAAAAATAGATGGAGCAGTAACAGAGTCTGTTTGGGTAGAGTTCGTGGAGGGTCAAGAAAAACTAATTCTAGGTGTAATATACCGACCTCCAGGCTTGGATCACGATAGAGGGAGACTTCTTTGGGACGAAATTGTTAGGGCTTCTGCACACAGTAACGTAGTCATAGTAGGGGACTTTAACTTTAGCCAAATTGACAGGAATTCTTTGACAGGTAATCTAGAGTCCAGTGACTTCATGGAAACAGTTCAGGACTGTTTTCTGAAACAGAGTGTAACTGAACCTACCAGGGGTAATAATTTGCTAGACCTAGTCTTGTCAAATAAGGAAACACTCGTGAATAATCTGGAGATCACTGAAGAGCTTGGCGCAAGTGATCACAAATCCATCACCTTTGGCATTAATTGGGAATGCAAGAATAATGATAATACAGTAAAAATCCCCGATTTTCGTTCTGCCGATTATAATGGACTTAGGGAACATCTGTCTAATCTTGATTGGGGTTATCTAGCTAATGATTTTATTGACGATAATCATACTTATGAATATGAAGGGATCTGCTTTTATGATTGTTTTCTTAATAATGTACACAGTGCCCAGAGTATATACATTCCCCAGAGAGAAATTAGGTCTAATAATAACGATCCCAAATGGGTTAACAGGAGGCTAAAGCATCTATTAGGGGAGAAAAGGGGAATTTATAGGCGCATCAGAAGAGGAGAGGTTAACCTTACTGACCAATATGTTCAGCTTAAAAGAGAAGTAAAAAAGGCGATTAGAAAGGCTAAACGTGACTATGAAATTAGAGTCGCTAATGAATCAAAGACTAATCCAAAGGGGTTCTTTCAAGTGTATAGGACGAAGGTGAAGGAAAAAGTAGGACCTCTGAAATCTGGGAATGGACAGCTGACGGATAATGAACTGGAAATGTGTTCCTTATTTAATGACTATTTTTTGTCAGTTTTTACACAGGAAGATGTAAATGAGATTCCAGTAATTAACAATTATTTAGTTCCTGATGAATTTAAGTTAACTAATATTACTGTCACGAGGGACATGGTTATTAAACAGATAGACAAACTGAAACAAAATAAGTCCCCGGGACCCGATGAGTTGTTTTCAAGGGTACTTAAGGAATGCAAGATGGATGGAAACAAAGGGTATAAAATACCGACACAATGGAAATATAAACACAAATGCAGTATAATGTGATCCTTTATTGACAACGTTTCACCCACGCAGTGGGCTTTTTCAAGTCACACACGGATCTACCTGGGGTTGGAAGGTACGGGAGTATTTATAGTTCAGAACGTTGAGGTCAGGTGAAGATTGCTGCATCAGATGATCTACCGGGTGGGGTTATAGAGTCTTGGGTAGCTAGGCGGGGATATTGGACAAGTTGTGAGTAGACCTTCTGCAGTGTTCTATGTTCTTATGTGGGATAGCGATGAAGAAGTTTCTTGGCGAGTGGTTCAGCTATGTTATAGAAGCCATTGTTCTGGTAGAAATTGTTGGTTATAGAGATAAACGATGATTCCAGGATTCTTCTGTATTGAGTGTTGTCTTCTGTGGCTATAAGTCTTGAGTTTCTGTAGTTAATTAAATGGTTGTGTGAATTGCGATGTTGTACACAGGCATTCCTTGTATCGTCAGTCCTGCTTGCATATTGGTGTTCTGAAATACGTGTTTGGAGGTCTCTTGATGTTTCGCCCACGTATAATTTGTTGCAGTCATTACAAGGGATTATGTATACCCCTGCAGAGGATGGAGGCTTGTCCTGTCTACTACTGGTGATGTCCTTGATGGTCGTGGTTGTGGAGGTAGATACTTGGAATGATGTTTTGGCAAAGATGTTGGAAACATGTTTGGCAATGGAGTTGGTGGGAAGGACTATGTATCTCTTCTCGGCAGTGTCTTCTCTGGGTGTGTTGAAGATGTTTAATGCTCGCCGTCTGCAGTCTCTGATGAAGTGACGAGGATAGTGGAGTTTGGAAAATACTTGTTCAATTATAGTGCATTCTTCCTCAAGGAACTCGTTGCTGCAGATTCTGAGTGCACGCAGGAAGAAGCCTATAATTACACCACGTTTGGTTTTGGTGTCGTGGTGAGAGTAGAAGTGGAGAAGATCGTTTTGGTTGGTGGGTTTTCGATAGACTTTAAAACGAAGTTCGTGGTCAGCTTTGCAGAGTAGAACATCAAGGAAAGGAAGAGTGTTGTCGACTTCTTCTTCAAGTGTGAATTGGATTGAAGGCTCGACCTGGTTGAGCTTGTCTTGGAGAGCTTGAACGTTGAAGCGTTTGGGAGTTATGAGGAGAATGTCGTCAACATAACGGAGCCAGGTGACAGACGAAGGAATAATGGTGGAGAAACGTTCGGCTTCTAGATGTTCCATGTATAGGTTCGCCAGGACTGCACTGAGTGGCGAACCCATGGGTAGTCCAAAAGTCTGCTGAAAGAGGTGATTTTCGAAAGAGAAACACGTAAAGCCAACACATAGTTCAACAAGGTCGATGAAATCGCTGGCTGGAATGGGAAGATCATGTGAATCGTCAATTTTCCTGCGCAAGAGATCGATGGCTTGTTTAGTAGGTACTTTAGTGAATAGGGAAGTCACGTCAAGGCTGGAAAGTTTCTTGTTCCTGATGTTGATGTTGCGAATGCGATTGAGAAGATCACCTGAGTGTTTGAGATGTGCTGGACTGATAGTGCCCAAGAGTTTAGAGAGGTGTTTGGCGAGAATTCCTGAGAGCTGGTGGGGAGGTGTGGTAGAAGTTTGATTCCTTTGTTTCTGAGCCCTCCAGAAGTGCAGGTGAAGTCCTTTTGAAGAAAAGTTTTAGTAGGACTACCCATGGGGAACTTCGCCACTCAGTGAAAGTCCTGGCGAACCTTATTAAGCATGGAACATCTAGCGGGAACGTTTTCCTCCACATTATTCCTTCGTTCCTTCGTTTCACTGGCCGGTCCTGCTTATGTGTGACATTCTCCTCATAACTCCCAAACCTTGCAAACGCTTCAAGCGTTCAAGTCCAAGACAAAGCTCAACCAGGCTCGAAGCCTTCAGTTCAATTCCACCGCCCACTTGAAGAAGAAGTCGACAACCTCTTCTTGCCTTTCCTTCGATGTTTCACTCTGCAAAATGGACCACGAACCGTTTGCTTTAAAAAGTCTATCAAGATCACCAAGCCTAGGCAGATCTTGCCTCCACTTCTACTCTCCACTGCAGCTGCCAAAAACCAAACGTGGATGTGAATTGCTCTTGCCTTCCCGCGTGCTCCAGGCCTCTGCAGCTCAAACGAAGTTCCACTTGAGGAAGAATGCTCTATGAATTGAACAAGTGTTTTCCACCTCCGCTATCTCGTCACTTCATCCAAGCAGACTTGCAGACGGCGATCATTGCATCTTCAACACACCCAGAGAAGACACTGTTGAGAAGATATACAGTCCTTCCTACCTAACTCCATTGCCAAACATGTTTCCAAATATCTTTGCCAAAACGCTCGTTCCAAGTATCTACCTACCAACCACGTGAACCATCTGGACCAATGTCAGGCTAGACAGGACAAGCCTGATCCTGCAGGTCTGGCTCCTAATCCCTGTAATGACTGCAACATTAATAACCATGCGTGGGCGAAAGGCATCGTCGGGAAGACCTCCAAAGCGCGCTGTTTTCAGAACGCCAATATGCAAGCAGGACTCATGAGAATAACAAGGAATTGGCCTGGTACAACCTAATTCCCCGCAACCGTACAACCATGTTGAACAATGACCTTGATGAAGGGATTACTAGTGACATGAGTAAGTTTGCTGATGATACAAAGATAGGCCGTATAATTCACTCTGAGGAGGATATCAATGAACTCCAGGACGATTAGAACAAATTAATGTCTTGGTCTGAGAAATGGCAGATGAAGTTTAATGTGGATAAGTGTAAGGTACTTGCCCTTGGTAATGAAAATTACCCTCGAAGCTATAATCTAGGTGAAGTAGAGCTTGGTCATACAGAATGTGAAAAAGACTTGGGAGTCATGGTAAGCAGAAATCTAAAGCCAAGACAGCAGTGCCTCAGTGTGCGCAACAAGGCCAACAGATTACTTGGATTTATCTCAAGAAGTATAAGTAACAGAAGTCCAAAAGTTATTTTACAGCTCTATACATCACTAGTGAGGCCTCATTTAGATTATGCTGTTCAGTTTTGGTCCCCTTACTACAGGATGGACATAGACTCATTAGAGAACATACAGAGAAGAATGACTAAAATGATTTACTGTGTAAGGAACCTCCCGTATGAAGATAGACTTAAAGCCTTAAAGTACTGAGGGTGTCGAACCAGGTAAGAACCAGGAATAATGGATTTAAGTTTGATAAATTTAGATTTAGAAAGGACGTAGGTAAGTACTGGTTTTCTAACAGAGTTGTAGATGCGTGGAACAGTCTTCCCAGTGGGATGATAGAGGCTAGGACCTTGGGTAGCTTTAAGAAGAGACTGGACAAATATATGAGTGGGAGGGGCTGGGTTTGATTGGTGTCAAGGGGTACGGGAGTTATTTCTTGAGTAGCTTTAGGTAGATGTCGTTTTGATAAGGACCTGCATCGTATGGGCCAGTAGGCCTTCTGCAGGGTTCCTACATTCTTATGTTCTTATGTTCTTACTAAAATCTAAGTAAATAATATAAAATTCTTTATCGTGGTCAACAGCCTCAAAAGCTTTACTGAAGAAAGTTAATAAATTAGTTAGACAAGACCGGCCTCTTGTGAATCCATGCTGAGTATCATTAATCAAGCTATGCTTATCGAGATGGTTTCTTATAATCTGAGCTATAATTGACTCTAGTAATTTGCCTACAATTGAGGTCAGGCTTATTGGGCGGTAATTTGACGGTAACGACTTGTCCCCTGTTTTAAAAATAGGAATTACATTAGCCATCTTCCACATATCAGACACTACACCTGTTTGAAGAGATAAATTAAAAATATTAGTTAATGGTTCACTGACTTCCATTTTGCATTCCTTTAGAACCCTTGAAAAAACCTCATCAGGACCCTGTGACTTATTTTGCTTCAGTCGGTCTATCTGCTTCACAACCATTTCACTAGTGACTGTGATGTTACATAATTTATCTTCTTCTGATCCACTATAAAAATTAATTACCGGAATATTATTAGTGTCTTCCTGTGTAAAAACCGAGAGAAAATAATTATTTAAAATCGAGCACATTTCATTCTGTTGTTAGGTAAGACACATATGCAACAGTTAGACATCTTTATTCCGAAACGTTTCGCCTACACAGTAGGCTTCTTCAGTCGAATACAGAAAGTAAGCAGGAGCAGTAGAGATGTGAAGACGATGTAATCAGTCCATCACCCTTAAAGTCGTAGAATTTGAGGTTGTCAGTCCCTCGGCCTGGAGAAGTTCAGTTCCATAGTCAGGAACTATCTGAAGATCAAGCGACAGTGCGGAGACTTAAATACTGTCGGAAGGAGAGGTGCAGTTTAGTAGTAGTAGTAGTAGTAGTAGTGAGAGGCAACTGAGAGGTCAGGTCCCTCTCAGATCCAACCCTTCTCACTTGAAAAGCTTGTCCAAGGTGTTTTCTGTACCAAGATGCCACGTGTTGCAGTGTCTGACAAGATGAACATCAAAATGGTATACAATACCGACAGGTTGTTAGGTAAGACACATATGCAACAGTTAGACATCTTTATTCCGAAACGTTTCGCCTACACAGTAGGCTTCTTCAGTCGAATACAGAAAGTAGGCAGGAGCAGTAGAGATGTGAAGACGATGTAATCAGTCCATCACCCTTAAAGTCGTAGAATTTGAGGTTGTCAGTCCCTCGGCCTGGAGAAGTTCAGTTCCATAGTCAGGAACTATCTGAAGATCAAGCGACAGTGCGGAGACTTAAATACTGTCGGAAGGAGAGGTGCAGGGTAGTAGTAGTAGTAGTAGTAGTAGTAGTAGTAGTAGTGAGAGGCAACTGAGAGGTCAGGTCCCTCTCAGATCCAACCCTTCTCACTTGAAAAGCTTGTCCAAGGTGTTTTCTGTACCAAGATGCCACGTGTTGCAGTGTCTGACAAGATGAACATCAAAATGGTATACAATACCGACAGGTTGTTAGGTAAGACACATATGCAACAGTTAGACAACTTTATTCCGAAACGTTTCGCCTACACAGTAGGCTTCTTCAGTCGAATACAGAAAGTAGGCAGGAACAGTAGAGATGTGAAGACGATGTAATCAGTCCATCACCCTTAAAGTCGTAGAATTTGAGGTTGTCAGTCCCTCGGCCTGGAGAAGTTCAGTTCCATAGTCAGGAACTATCTGAAGATCAAGCGACAGTGCGGAGACTTAAATACTGTCGGAAGGAGAGGTGCAGGGTAGTAGTAGTAGTAGTAGTAGTAGTAGTGAGAGGCAACTGAGAGGTCAGGTCCCTCTCAGATCCAACCCTTCTCACTTGAAAAGCTTGTCCAAGGTGTTTTCTGTACCAAGATGCCACGTGTTGCAGTGTCTGACAAGATGAACATCAAAATGGTATACAATACCGACAGGTTGTTAGGTAAGACACATATGCAACAGTTAGACAACTTTATTCCGAAACGTTTCGCCTACACAGTAGGCTTCTTCAGTCGAATACAGAAAGTAGGCAGGAACAGTAGAGATGTGAAGACGATGTAATCAGTCCATCACCCTTAAAGTCGTAGAATTTGAGGTTGTCAGTCCCTCGGCCTGGAGAAGTTCAGTTCCATAGTCAGGAACTATCTGAAGATCAAGCAAGCAAAAGCAAACAAGTTCAGGTAAGATCCCAATGGGATGAGCGGGGAAGATGGGACAGATGAAGAATAGCTCTGGAGAGGAGTGTTCTTAGTCAGAGAAATAGAGCCAGGGCTTACCCAGCAGCTAAGGCGATCGTGGGGCAGACTTGAGAACAGGAATAGCAGGGACTGTTGCATTGGACTTGTGGTAGTTGAAGTCTTGAATCTTGAGTAGTTGGCAGCAGGCTAGGTCACATCAGAGGGTAGAACACATATGGGAGTTATAGGAGTAACTGAGGAGGCAGGTTAGCAATGGAGCCATTTTCGAACTTTTTGAAGCTGCTTCTAGATAGGTGGTATAGTTTAGCCTTGTTACTGAAGGTGAAACGTAGAGGCTTGATGAACTCAAGAACTTGGGTGAGTGAGAAGTGAAGCGGTGATTCACATGCATACTTGACTGTTCCAGCACCGAGGCTTTTGTAGAGTTCAGTACAGGTCATGGTGTCAGTATTTGAAGGAGAAGTGTAAAAGGTAAGGTTTTCCCATGAGGGTTTACTGGAGTCGTCGTTATCTTCCTCTTCTGGAGTGGATTCATTGGGAGAATCTACAATGGTGGTAGCCGGTGACTGAGGGTCGACAGGAGCAGCTGTAAGGTGTAATGGTTGTGTAACAGCAGGCTGGGAGAGGTGGGAGACGGTGGTTGAGGCAACATGATCAACGTTGTCAGCGGTGGAAGTGGTTATAGAAGTTGCAGGAGCAGTTGCTTGGGCAGGAGACAGGTCTGCAGGTGCAGTAAAGTTCAGGACGTTGGGAAGGATCTTGAGTATGTCTGCTGAAGGTGTGGAGTCCGGAAAATTGAAGGCAGGCATGTTGTTCAGACGGAATAGTTCGTTAATAGTGGTGTTGAAAGTGCCGGGGTTTGCTGCGTTTGCAAGGTGTGCATACACCATGCAGTACAGCACCTTTGAGGAATCTCCGTCTGGGAGTGGAGAGAGGGAGTTGCTGGGCGATGGTGCCTGTAGATTAGCGTGTAGAGTCTTGGTGGTGTCGGTTTGTGGTTTGGTTATTGCAGCGTGTGTCGGTGAATTGGAGGTGTTCTTCAGAACTTTAGTTTTCTTCAGTATGATTTCTTTCCTGATTGGGCACTTAGCTGCAAGGGTATGATGATTACCCTTGCAGTTTAGACAAGTTGGTGCTGTAGTAATGGTGCAGGATCTGAAATCGTGTCCATCATTCCCACATTTTGAACAAAACTTCTTATCCTTGATGGGGCAATCCTTGGTGGTGTGTTTATAGGAGTAGCAGGTCCAGCAGTGGGAGATGTATGTGAAACGTTCTTGTTCTATATGACTAGCGTGGATGTGGTAATATGAGATGGCCAGACCGTCAGAGAGAGCTTGGGCAGCCATGGAGATGTCTGAAAATGTAATCTTTAGCATAGATGAGGCGTTAGGGATCTTGTAGATGCTGTCTACCGAGGCCCAGGTGTTTTGTTCCTCAATAGATGTCTTCAGTGCTTCAGTAGAGAGAGAGGTGACCATATTGTCCAGTCTTTTCACAAAGACCGAACGTTTCGACTTCAAGAATGGAGACGGGGATAGAGTGAATTGTTGTGTTTGTAGGGTCCTGATTGAAGAGTCGTCCATAAGTTTTGATGCTTCCGTGTCGTCTGTGCAGACGACAATGAAGGAGTCCTTCAGAGAGTGGATTGCCGTAAATTTGACCTGCAGGCGGGTCTTAACGACAGTAGCTAAAGCTAACTTCGAGGAGTCATTTATTGCACCATTCACAGGCTTGATTTTCACACGATTCGACAGCATTGTGAAAAGGATGTGATGTCGAAGAGAGTCTTCTTGACTGTACTGACGATGTGTTCAGTCCATCAATCTTGAACAGAATGAAGATCAAGCGACAGTGCGGAGACTTAAATACTGTCGGAAGGAGAGGTGCAGGGTAGTAGTAGTAGTAGTAGTAGTAGTAGTAGTAGTAGTGAGAGGCAACTGAGAGGTCAGGTCCCTCTCAGATCCAACCCTTCTCACTTGAAAAGCTTGTCCAAGGTGTTTTCTGTACCAAGATGCCACGTGTTGCAGTGTCTGACAAGATGAACATCAAAATGGTATACAATACCGACAGGTTGTTAGGTAAGACACATATGCAACAGTTAGACAACTTTATTCCGAAACGTTTCGCCTACACAGTAGGCTTCTTCAGTCGAATACAGAAAGTAGGCAGGAACAGTAGAGATGTGAAGACGATGTAATCAGTCCATCACCCTTAAAGTCGTAGAATTTGAGGTTGTCAGTCCCTCGGCCTGGAGAAGTTCAGTTCCATAGTCAGGAACTATCTGAAGATCAAGCGACAGTGCGGAGACTTAAATACTGTCGGAAGGAGAGGTGCAGGGTAGTAGTAGTAGTAGTAGTGGTAGTAGTAGTGAGAGGCAACTGAGAGGTCAGGTCCCTCTCAGATCCAACCCTTCTCACTTGAAAAGCTTGTCCAAGGTGTTTTCTGTACCAAGATGCCACGTGTTGCAGTGTCTGACAAGATGAACATCAAAATGGTATACAATACCGACAGGTTGTTAGGTAAGACACATATGCAACAGTTAGACATCTTTATTCCGAAACGTTTCGCCTACACAGTAGGCTTCTTCAGTCGAATACAGAAAGTAGGCAGGAGCAGTAGAGATGTGAAGACGATGTAATCAGTCCATCACCCTTAAAGTCGTAGAATTTGAGGTTGTCAGTCCCTCGGCCTGGAGAAGTTCAGTTCCATAGTCAGGAACTATCTGAAGATCAAGCGACAGTGCGGAGACTTAAATACTGTCGGAAGGAGAGGTGCAGGGTAGTAGTAGTAGTAGTAGTAGTAGTAGTAGTAGTAGTAGTAGTGAGAGGCAACTGAGAGGTCAGGTCCCTCTCAGGGTGTGTACGAATGGTATATAATACCGACAAGATGAGAGTAAGACACATGTGCAACATCTGGGTATCTTTATTGTAGACGTTTCGCCATCCAGTGGCTTTATCAATACAAATTCCAGGACATAACTTGAAGACAGTAGAACTATGTACAGAAGATGAGGTAATCAGTCCCTCAACCTAGGAGTAGGTGCGAACAGCACCAGAATCTCCACGACTATGGTGCTGTTCGCACCTACTCCTAGGTTGAGGGACTGATTACCTCATCTTCTGTACATAGTTCTACTGTCTTCAAGTTATGTCCTGGAATTTGTATTGATAAAGCCACTGGATGGCGAAACGTCTACAATAAAGATACCCAGATGTTGCACATGTGTCTTACTCTCATCCCTCTCAGGGTGATGGACTGATTACATCGTCTTCACATCTCTACTGCTCCTGCCTACTTTCTGTATTCGACTGAAGAAGCCTACTGTGTAGGCGAAACGTTTCGGAATAAAGATGTCTAACTGTTGCATATGTGTCTTACCTAACAACCTGTCGGTATTGTATACCATTTTGATGTTCATCTTGTCAGACACTGCAACACGTGGCATCTTGGTACAGAAAACACCTTGGACAAGCTTTTCAAGTGAGAAGGGTTGGATCTGAGAGGGACCTGACCTCTCAGTTGCCTCTCACTACTACTACTACTACTACTACTACTACTACTACTACCCTGCACTTCTCCTTCCGACAGTATTTAAGTCTCCGCACTGTCGCTTGATCTTCAGATAGTTCCTGACTATGGAACTGAACTTCTCCAGGCCGAGGGACTGACAACCTCAAATTCTACGACTTTAAGGGTGATGGACTGATTACATCGTATTCACATCTCTACTGCTCCTGCCTACTTTCTGTATTCGACTGAAGAAGCCTACTGTGTAGGCGAAACGTTTCGGAATAAAGATGTCTAACTGTTGCATATGTGTCTTACCTAACAACCTGTCGGTATTTTATACCATTTTGATGTTCATTTCATTCTCTTTGTCAGTAAGGTGCCCATAGTTATTTTTAAGGGGACCTATCTTATCTCTGACTTTTGTTCTATAGACCTGGAAAAAACTTTTTGGGTTAGTTTTAGAATCCCTATCAACTTTAATTTCATAGTCCCTTTTAGCTTTTCTTATCCCCTTTTTAATGTCCCTCTTAATGTCAATATACTGATTCATAAGATGACCCTCGCCTCTTTTGATACGCCTATAAATTCCTTTCTGATGCCCTAGTAGATATTTCAGCCTATTATTCATCCATTTTGGGTCATTTCTATTTGATCTAATTTCTTTATAAGGGATAAACGTTCTTTGAGCAGCATGTATTGTGTTCAGAAAACTGTCATATTGATAGCTCTCTTCGTTACCCCAGTCAACAGATGATAAGTGTTCTCTAAGCCTATCGTAATCTGCTAAGCGAAAATCTGGGACTGTTACTGAGTTATCCCTACTATCATACTTCCATTCAATTCTAAATGTAATTGATTTGTGGTCGCTAGCACCCAGTTCCTCTGAAACTTCTAAATTATTAACAAGGGATTCATTGTTTGCGAGTACTAAGTCAAGCAGGTTATTACCCCTTGTAGGTTCTGTCACAAACTGCTTCAAAAAACAATCCTGAACTACTTCTAAGAAATCGTATGATTCTAAATTCCCAGTCAAGAAGTTCCAATCAATATGACTAAAGTTAAAGTCTCCTAGAATTACTACATTACCGTGCCTTGTGGCCCTAACAATTTCCTCCCATAGTAGTCTCCCCTGGTCCCTATCTAAATTTTGGGGACGGTATATCACACCTAAAATTAATTTTTCATGCCCCTCTGAAAATTCTATCCAGACTCTGTATGTGTTACTTCAGACTTAATACCCGTTTTTCTGCAACAGTTCAAACGATCTCGGACATACAATGCCACCCCACCCCCCTTCCCGATACTTCTATCTACTTGGAACAATTTAAAACCCTGAATGTGACATTCTGCAGGCATGTCCCGACTTTTTGAATTAAACCACGTCTCAGTAATGGCAAATACATCTATGTTACCTGCACTAGCAACTAGTCTCAACTCGTCCATCTTATTCCTAGCACTGCGACTATTTGTGTAATGAATATTTAAAGACCCTCCTCTCTCTTTACCCTTCCTGCTCCTTTCTGTTATTCCACTAAACCTATTACTGTCCTTGTCAATTAGTGCCACTGGCTTTCGAATATCCACCTCATTTTGCCTATTACTAGTTCTCCTAGTACTCATATTACTACCCTGTGACTTCACAGTTTTCCCGCCAAAACCCATACCACTAACTATTCCTAGTTTAAAGACCTAACAGCTCCCTCCACTGCGTTGGCCAGTGCTCCCACCCCACACCTAGATAAGTGAACCCCATCCCTGGCATACATGTCATTTCTGCCATAGAAGAGGTCCCAGCTGTCAATGAATGTTACCGCATTTTCCTTACAGTATTTGTCCAGCCAGCAATTGACACCAATTGCTCTGGACAACCATTCATTTCCAACTCCTCTCCTTGGCAAAATGCCACATGACAGGTTTCCCACCCTTCCTCCTAATTATCTCTATTGCTGACCTATACCTGCTAATCAGGTCCTCACTCCTACGTCTGCCAACATCGTTGCCTCCAGCACTGAGACAGATAATAGGATTGCTCCCATTACCTCTCATGATGTCATCCAGACGGCTAACAATATCCTTCATCCCTTCCCCAGGAAAACACACTTTCTGTCTCCTATTCGTATCCTTCAAGCAGAATGCCCTATCCATGTACCTAATCTGGCTATCCCCAACAACAACAATGTTTTTACCTTCCTTTGCGTCGTCCGTCGTGATGCTCCGAGTAGTCGACTCACATTCGTCAGGTAGCATTACACCACTTGTAGAATTCGTCAAGAGGTTCTCGATGGTCTTCGTTGGGGTTTCTAGGGATGTCTCACTCACGTCTACCAATGCTTCTTTGGTGCTCGTTGTGGTATTCCCAGTAGAACACTCACATTCGTCAGGTAGCACCGAGAATGGGTTGGAAGTTTCCACGGTAGTCTTCTGGTTTCTCGTTGTTTCTGCCTCTCCAAAGGTTTTCTTGATCTTCAGCTTGGTTCCATGTTGCCCGGCCACTGACCAAGCTCCCCTCTTAACCTGGGGACTCACAACAGAAGGATTACTACGAATCCTCTTGTTCTCCTCCGTTAATCGCCGTATCTCCATCTTAGCAACTCTGAGCTCTTCTCTCAGCTGCTGGTAAAGTTGCTCAAGAGAGGGCATCCTGGTTCAGATTCACAGAGAGCACACAAACAGGTCTTCACAGAGCTAAGTACACGTTACCACTCAAAGCTAAGTACACGTCAACACTGAACTAAGTACACGTCACCACTGCTA
The DNA here is from genome assembly GCF_038502225.1 of Cherax quadricarinatus. Classification (NCBI taxonomy): domain Eukaryota; kingdom Metazoa; phylum Arthropoda; class Malacostraca; order Decapoda; family Parastacidae; genus Cherax; species Cherax quadricarinatus. The sequence continues at coordinate 56,037,414 of NC_091300.1, read as the reverse complement.
AGTACACGTCACCACTCCAAGTACACGTCACCACTGACTAAGTACACGTCACCACTGTGTACATAAGAACATAAGAACATAAGAAAGGAGGAACACTGCAGCAGGCCTGTTGGCCCATACTAGGCAGGTCCTTTACAATTCATCCCACTAACAAAACATTTGCCCAACCCAATTTGCAATGCTGCCCAAGAAATAAGCTCTGATATGAAAGTCCCACTCAAATCGAACCCCTCCCACTAATAAGAACATAAGAACATAAGAAAGGAGGAACACTGCAGAAGGCCTGTTGGCCCATACTAGGCAGGTCCTTTACAATTCATCCCACTAACAAAACATTTGCCCAACCCAATTTTCAATGCCACCCAAGAAACAAGCTCCGATGTGCAAGTCCCACTCAAATCCAACCCCTCCCACTCATGTACTTATCCAACCTAAATTTGAAACTACCCAAAGTCCTAGCCTCAATAACCCAACTAGGTAGACTGTTCCACTCATCAACTACCCTATTTCCAAACCAATACTTTCCTATGTCCTTTCTAAATCTAAACTTATCTAATTTAAATCCATTACTGCGGGTTCTCTCTTGGAGAGATATCCTCAAGACCTTGTTAATATCCCCCCTATTAATACCTATCTTCCACTTATACACTTAGATCAGGTCTCCCCTCATTCTTCGTCTAACAAGTGAATGTAACTTAAGAGTCTTCAATCTTTCTTCATAAGGAAGATTTCTAATGCTATGTATTAATTTAGTCATCCTACGCTGAATGTTTTCTAACGAATTTATGTCCATTCTGTAATATGGAGACCAGAATTGAGCTGCATAATCTAGGTGAGGCCTTACTAATGATGTATAAAGCTGCAGTATGACCTCTGGACTTCTGTTGCTTACACATCTTGATATAAATCCCAGTAATCTATTTGCCTTATTACGTACGCTTAGGCATTGCGCAATCTGTATGGGTAAGTTCTACATCATTTAACTTATAAGTACTAGGGTTATGGGCACTCCCGAGCTTCAGAACCTTGCATTTATCTACATTGAACTGCATCTGCCACTTTTCTGACCAAGAATGGAGTTTGTTTAAATCCTCCTGAAGTTCCATAACATCTACATTTGAATCAATTATCCTACCTATCTTTGTGTCATCGGTGAATTTGCTCATATCACTAGTAATTCCCTCATCATGATCATTGATATATATTATAAATAACAACGGGCCCAAGACTGATCCCTGTGGAACGCCACTTGTTACAGATCCCCACTCGGATTTAACCCCATTTATGGACACTCTCTGCTTCCTGTCTGTGAGCTATGACTCGATCCACGAGAGCACTTTTCCCCCAATGCCATGAGCTGCCACTTTCTTTAACAGTCTATGGTGCAGAACTCTATCAAAAGCCTTACTAAAATCTAAGTAAATAATGTCAAATTCTTTATCGTGGTCAACAGCCTCAAAAGCTTTACTGAAGAAAGTTAATAAATTAGTTAGACAAGACCGGCCTCTTGTGAATCCATGCTGAGTATCATTAATCAAGCTATGCTTATCGAGATGGCTTCTTACAATATGAGCTATAATTGACTCTAGTAATTTGCCTACAATTGATGTCAGGCTTATTGGGCGGTAATTTGACGGTAACGACTTGTCCCCTGTTTTAAAAATAGGAATTACATTAGCCATCTTCCACATATCAGACACTACACCTGTTTGAAGAGATAAATTAAAAATATTAGTTAATGGTTCACAGAGTTCCATTTTGCATTCCTTAAGAACCCTTGAAAAAACCTCATCAGGACCCGGCGACTTATTTTGCTTCAGTCGGTCTATCTGCTTCACAACCATTTCACTAGTGACTGTGATGTTACATAATTTATCTTCTTCTAGCCTACTGTAAAAATTAATTACTGGAATATTGTTAGTGTCTTCTTGTGTAAAAACCGAGAGAAAATAATTATTTAAAATCGAGCACATTTCTTTCTCTTTGTCAGTAAGATGCCCATAGTTATTTTTAAGGGGACCTATCTTATCTCTAACTTTTGTTCTATAGACCTGGAAAAAACGTTTTGGGTTAGTTTTAGAATCCCTAGCAACTTTAATTTCATAGTCCCTTTTAGCTTTTCTTATCCCCTTTTTAATGTCCCTCCTAATGTCAATGTACTGATTCATAAGATGACCCTCACCTCTGTTGATACGCCTATAAATTCCTTTCTTATGCCCTAGTAGATATTTGAGCCTATTATTCATCCATTTTGTGTCATTTCTATTTGATCTAATTTCTTTATATGGGATAAACGTTCTTTGAGCAGCATATATAGTGCTCAGAAAACTGTCATATTGATAACTCTCTTCGTTACCCCAGTCAACAGATGATAAGTGTTCTCTAAGCCCATCGTAATCTGCTAAGCGAAAATCTGGGACTGTTACTGAGTTATCGCTGCTATCGTACTTCCATTCAATGCTAAATGTAATTGATTTGTGGTCGCTAGCACCCAGTTCCTCTGAAATTTCTAAATTATTAACAAGGGATTCATTGTTTGCCAGAACTAAGTCAAGCAGGTTATTTCCCCTTGTAGGTTCTGTCACAAACTGCTTCAAAAAACAATCCTGAACTACTTCTAAGAAGTCGTATGATTCTAAATTCGCAGTCAAGAAATTCCAATCAATATGACTAAAGTTAAAGTCTCCTAGAATTACTACATTACCGTGCCTTGTGGCCCTAACAATTTCCTCCCATAGTAGTCTTCCTTGGTCCCTATCTAAGTTTGGGGGACGGTATATCAATCCTAAAATCAGTTTTTCATGCCCCTCTGAAAATTCTATCCAAACAGACTGTATGTGTTACTTCAGACTTAATACCCGTTTTTCTGCAACAGTTCAAGCGATCTCGGACATACAATGCCACCCCACCCCCCTTCCCGATACTTATATCTACTTGGAACAATTTAAAACCCTGAATGTGACAATCCGCAGGCATGTCTCGACTTTTTGAATTAAACCACGTCTCAGTTAAGGCAAATACATCAATGTTACCTGCACTAGCAACTAATCTCAACTCGTCAATCTTATTCCTAGCACTACGGCTATTAGCATAATAAACTTTGAAAGACTCTCCTTTCTCTTTACCCTTCCTGCTCATTTCTGTTTTTCTACTAAACCTATTACTGTCCTTATCACCCAGTGTCACTGGCTTTTTAATATCTACCTCGTTCTGCTTATTACTAGTTCCCCTAGAACTCATAATATTACTACACTGGGACTTCACTGTTTTCCTGCCAAAACCCATACCACTAACTATTCCTAGTTTAAAGTCCTAACAGCTCCCTCCACTGCAGTTGCCAGTGCTCCCACCCCAGACCTAGATAAGTGAACCCCATACCTGGCATACATGTCATTTCTGCCATAGAAGAGGTCCCAGTTGTCAATGAATGTTACCGCATTTTCCTTGCAGTATTTGTCCAGGCAGCAATTGACACCAATTGCCCTGGACAACCATTCATTTCCAACTCCTCTCCTTGGCAAAATACCACATAAGACAGGGTTTCCACCCTTCCTCCTAATTATTTCTATTGCTGACCTATACCTGCTAATCAGGTCTTCACTCCTACGTCTGCCAACATCGTTGCCTCCAGCACTGAGACAGATAATAGGATTGCTCCCATTACCTCTCATGATGTCATCCAGACGGCTAACAATGTCCTCCATCCCAGCCCCAGGAAAGCAAACTTTCTGTCTCCTACTCCTGTCCTTCAAGCAGAACGCCCTATCCATATACCTAACTTGGCTATCCCCAACAACAACAATATTCTTACCTTCCTTGGTGTCGTTCATCGTGACGTTCCCAGTAGTCAACTCACATTCGTCGGGTAGCACTGAGAATGTATTAGATGTTTCCACAACAGTTTTTACGGCAGTCTCTTTCTTCTTCATCGTTTCCACCTTTCCATTCGTCTTCTTGTTCGTCAACTTCGTTCCCTGCTGTCCAGCCACTGACCAGTTTCCTTTCTTGACCTGAGGACTCAAAACAAGAGGACTACTACGAATCTTCTTGTTTTCCTCGGTCAGTCGCCGAATCTCTATCTTCGCCATCCTCAATTCTTCCTTAATCTGTTGGTAAAGTTGCTCGATGGAGGGGATCTGGAGTTTATCTGGAGAGAGTTCCGGGGGTCAACGCCCCCGCGGCCCGGTCTGTGACCAGGCCTCCTTAGGTCAGTGTCCCAGGATGCGACCCACACCAGTCGACTAACACCCAGGTACCCATTTTACTGATGGGGAACATAGACAACAGGTGGAAAGAAACACGTCCAATGTTTCTACTCTGGCTGGGAATCGAACCCAGACCCTCACCGTGTGAAGCGAGAGCGTTAACCACCAGGCCACCAGGCCATCTTGCTTCAATTCGTAGAGAGCGCGCAAACAGGTCTTCACAGAGCTAAGTACACGTCACCACTCAAAGCTAAGTACACGTCACCACTCAAAAGTACACGTCACCACTGAGCTAAGTACACGTCACCACTGAGCTAAGTACACGTCACCACTGGGCTAAGTACACGTCACCACTGAGCTAAGTGCACGTCACCACTGAGCTAAGTACACGTCACCACTGAGCTACTGAACATAATTTGTGACTTGTATTTGGCAATACTTGCTGATCTCTTATGAGGAATATTTAGTGGTAGAATTTCGGTAATCCAAGATAATATAGCAGCATCAACCACTGTAAGTCAGCTGAGCCAGACGTTAAAAATATAGGGCGGCTGTGCGGCCACAACTGGCCAAGCAGCGGTCATGCAAAGTAATGAACTCAAGATTCAAATCACTGTTCCGAACCATCGAAGCTGCCGGACCACTGAATGCCAAACTAGTGAGCTTCGAAATGTACGTGAATAATCACCAATTTTGCAGACCGATCACTACGTCGGGTCCCTCATTCGATTACATCTAATAATTATTGCACACTTGTATCTATAATTCTCTGTTACAGAAGATTCAATCATGAATCCCTGTGAAGGCTCCAAACATTGCACCTGACTCTATAAGGAAGCCACGTGGCAAGATTTCGCTACAATAGTTTAGTAGATGTTGCAAGTTGGTAAAAATGAATGATGTACTCACCTAATTGTGGTTGCAGAGGTCGAGTCATATTAACGGCGCTTTGCTGGCATTATTAACTGTACCTTTGATGGAACAACCACCGAAGTATACCTGGAGAGGGTTTCGGGTGTCAACGCCCCCACGGTCCGGTCTGTGACCAGGCCTCATGGTGGATCTAGGCATGATCAACCAGGCTGTTACTGTTGGCCACACGTAAACAGACGTACGAACCACAGCCCGGCTGATCAAGTATATGATTACTGCCCAACGTATCTTAAGTTTGGTGGTGCAGACTATTATTCCTTTCCTTCTATATTTTCCAGAAAGAAACACGCAAGTGAGGTTGAATTAAGTGAACCCAAACAACTTTGGTGAAGACGATTAAGGTAAAACATTATTTTCAGAGGATGACAGGAAACTGGGAAATATTTGTATTATGAATTATGACGACCAAGACCACAGAGGAACACATTTCAGTAAAATATTAATTACCCATAAATTCTGTGAGATGAATTAGATGAAGTTACGGACGCAAACTCATTGAAGTTTAAGGACAGGTTGCAACATACTACAAAAGGCAAGAAACTAATAAAGACGGCCAAATTCTATTGAGAAACTGAGTCAAGAGATGAGAAATGAAGCAATCAACCACAAAACAATGAGTACGTAAATGCACAGTAATAATTCACAGCAGTCATCTAAAACAATACACCAGTCACTCACGATCGTCTTTGTAGTATTTTTGTACCATAATGTAAGCCACAAGAGTAGATTGTATTATGGAAGAAAATGTGTGCAATATATAATGATACTGACGACAGAACACAACGATGATTTTTACTGTTTTTTAAACTATAAACAGATAATCAGAAAAAGGTGAACACATATAAAAAACATAAATATTCTCTAGATTTCTGTGCCATATTTCCACAAATACTTTAATAAGTGTAAAATAAACGTTTAGTCCTACTTACCATTATACTTCCGTATATTAATGATTCCCCCAGAAACAATGGCGACCACGAGGAGCAGCAGCGTCTGTACATACATTGTTGTCTGCAGAGAATTAAGAAGAGATTTAAAACGTTTGCGAAAAACAAAGACGCACAGCTATGCACACTCACACAGACAGATAGACAGAAAGACAGACATTTAAAGAGAAAGAGAGACACTCACAAACACAAAAGAAGACAGGGAAACAGAGGGGTAAGGAGGAGTTGCACTGCTCATCAAAAAAATATTTGAGTTTTGAGATGGGAGAACTAGTTAGAAAAGTACCGGATTACTACACAGTAAGAACATTTCAAACTGGGAGGTCGAAAACTGATAATAGCAGTGATGTACAACCCACCGCCAAACAGCAGGAGGCAAAGACAAGAATACGATGAGAACAACAGAGTGATGGTGGACACAATAACCGAGTTTGGTAGAAGGGCCTCAATGAGAAGGACCAAGTTACTGATCACGGGGGATTTCAACCATAAGAAGACTGACTGGGAGAAACGGAAGCCACATGGGGGACCAGAGACACGGAGACCCAAGACGCTGGAGGTGGTACTGGTAAACTTCATGTACCAACATGTTAAGGACAGAACTAGAAAAAAGGAGACGATGAACAAGCAAAACTATACCTCATATTCACTATAAACAGTTCAGATATAGAGACTATCACACACGAAAAACCCTAGGTGCTAGTGATCACGTGGTCATAAGTTTCGAATATATAGTGGAGTTAACAATGGAGAGTGAAGCAGTACGAGAAGTAGGGTAGAATCCAAACTGTACAAAACGGGACTACACAAGTATGAGGCAATTCCTACATGAGGTGCAGTGGATAAGCGACCTAATGAGGAAGACACTAAAGGAAAGAAAGGAACACGTGACAACAAAATGCAGGATGTAAGCGGAGAAGTTCTTGCCAAGAAGCAACTGAAACATGGGAAGACCAGAGTGTGCCCATGGTTTACCCGGAGGTGTGGAGAGGCCAAACACAAGTGTACTAGAGTAGGGAAATGGTATAGAATGCAAAGGACCCAGGAAAACAAGGAGCTGAGCTGCAGAACCGGAAATGAATTAAATTAATAAGGAGAGAATGAAAGAACATGAAAAGCCAAATCTGACCCAGAGTGTTCATACAGACACATCAGGGGAAAACAGCAGTAAGGGACCAGGTAATCAGGCAGAGGAAGGAAGGGGAGGAGCTTACAGAAGCGACAAGGAAGTATGTGAAGAGCTCAGTTCAAGATTCAGGTAGGTATTCACAGTAAAGACAGAGAGACTTCCAACATAGCGAAATGGTAGGGTGCACCAGCAAGTATTGGACACACTGCACACAACCGAGGAGGAGGTGAAGAAACTGCTAGGGAAACCTTGAAAGTAGTAGGTCCAAATAATTTGTCTCCTTTGGTCCTGAGAGAGGGATCAGATGCACTGTGTGTGCCATTGAAAACAATCTTCAATAAATCTATCGAAATAGGACAACTGCCTGAGGTGTGGATGAAAGCAAATGTAGTCACGAATTTTAAGAAAGGAGACAGACAGGTTGCACTAAATTACAGACCAGTGTCGATGACATGTAAAGTTATGAAGATTATCATGAGAGGAGCGGAGGAGCACCTAGAAAGGAATGGACTTAAACAAGACAACCAGGATGGCTTCAAGGATGGGAAATCCTGTGTCACTAATCTACTGGAGCTTTAAGATAAGGTAACAGAAGAAACACATGAGAGAGAGGGATGGGTAGACTGCATCTTCTTGGAATGTAAGAAAACTTTCGACACAATACCACACATGAGACTGGTCGAAAAGCTAGCAGAGCAGGCAGGAATAGCAGGGAAAGTACTGCAATGGATCATGGAATACCTGACAGGAAGGAAACAACGTGTGTTGGTACGAGACGAGGTGTCAGAGTGGGTTCATGTGTCGAGTGGGGTTCCATAAGGGTCAGTTCTAGGTTCTGTGCTCTTACATGTATACGTGAATGGCATGACGGAAGGGCTAGACTCAGAGGTGTCCCTGTTCTCAGACTATGTCAAGCTAATGGGAAGAATACAAGTGGAAGAGGATTAGGTAAGATTTTTTTTTATATTTTATTTAAAAAACATACAATATATTAGGTCAGTGGTCAAGTGCGGTCATACCTGCCTAAGCTCTTGGGAGTCAGCGTGGGCTGTTACCCATACCATGGCTTGTTGTAGTGCTTTAGAATCCCAGGTTCATGTGTTGAAGAAGGAGATTCTACTTCTTCAGGAGGAAAATAGGATGCTGAAGCTTCGCATAGATGAGTTTGGGAGCGAGTGTGAGAAGGATTTAGCTGGTAAGGAAGGAATGGTCACCAGGAGTGATAGTGGCAGCCGTTTAAAGTGGCAAGTGGTTCACAGTTCAGGAAGAAGGAAGATGAGGAGAGTTAATAGAGAAGATGTGAAGGTAGGAAATCGATTCTCTGTTCTCCAAGACGAGTGTACTTCAGTGGTTAGTGAGGTTGAAAGTACCACTGATTCCCCTGCTAATCAAGGTAAGAATATTTTAATAGTAGGCGATTCTCAGGTAAGATATATGGACCGTGCATTTTGTAACAGAGACAGAAAGGTCAGACAGAGAGTGTGTCTTCCTAGAGCTGGTGTTGGCGACATAGTCAGCAGGTTGGATAATATTATGGCAGGTAATGGGAACAAGCCCATTATCTGTCTTAGTGCTAGGGGTAATGATATTGGGAAGGGCAGGAGAGAGGAGCTGCTTGATAAGTACAGGTCAGCCATAGAAGTAGTTAGGTCTAAGGGAGGGATCCCAGTCATATGTAGCATCTTGCCTAGAAAGGGAGTGGGCAATGAATGGATGTCTAGGGCAATTGGTATAAATCGCTGGCTAGACAGGTACTGCAAGGAACTTGCAATCCCATTCATTGATAACTGGGACCTTTTCTTTGGCAAACGTGATATGTATGCATGGGATGGGGTTCATCTCTCTGGGGATGGTGTGGTTTCATTAGCCAATTCAATTGAGAGGGTAATTGATGACTTGTCTAGGAATTTAAACTGATAGATTATAGAGGTATACGTGTTTGTGGGAAACAATCAGGCTGCAGCATTAGGGTTAAAAACAGCAGTTATTACCGGGATACCTCAGGGATATGTTTAAAAGACAATATTCAAAATAAAGTTGCTAGTAATGGCAAATAAATTGATCAACAAACAAAGAGAGATAGTAGAGGGCAACGAGTGACTAGCTCCCTAAAGGTTTACTATACAAATAGTAGGAGTCTAAGAAATAAGATAGATGAGCTAAGATTACTTGCAAGTGTAGGTAATATAGACATTATTGGTATAACAGAGACCTGGTTCAACCTGAAAGATAGAGAAATGCCTTCTGAATGCAACATACAGGGTTATAAACTATTCCACACTGATAGGGTCAACAGGAAGGGTGGTGGTGTGGCGATGTATGTCAGAGAAAATTTAAATTGTTGTCTTAGACATGATATAAGATTAGAAACATCGAACACAGAATCGGTTTGGCTACAGTTTCTCGAGGGACGTGACAAATTAATTTTGGGTGTGATTTATAGGCCCCCAAACCTTGATAAGGAGTGCAGTAAGCTGTTATGGGACGAAATTCATAAGGCATCTAGATATGAAAATGTTGTGATAATGGGAGAATTTAACTTTAGATAAATTGATTGGAACAATATGACAGGAAATCTTGAGTCTAGTGACTTTCTTGATACGGTTCAGGATTGCTTTTTAGAGCAGGTTGTGACAGAACCAACTAGAGGAAACAATCTGCTTGACTTGGTTCTTGCCAAAAAAGATTCACTAATTAATAATCTTGAGGTTAATGATGAGCTTGGAGAGAGTGATCACAAATCACTTAGTTTCAATATATCATGGAATTACCCAGATAACTGCAATCAAATCTCTGTCCCAGATTTTCGCTTGGCGACTTCATGGGACTGAAAAATTACTTGGGTGGGCTAAATTGGGATGTCCTGACTATGGGTCAGGTAGGTGATCTTGGTTGCCAATATGACGTTTTTCAGAGCATAGTTCTAGCTGCCCAGACAACTTTTGTTCCGAGAAGGGAAATTAGATCTAACAAAAATGATCCCAAATGGATGAACAATAGATTAAAACATCTCATTGGTCAAAAGAGAGGCATATATAGGCATATCAAAAGAGGGGATTGGCAGTTAAGAAATCAATATATTCAATTAAAGAGAGAAATAAAAAAAAGAATAAGAAAAGCAAAAAGGGATTATGAGGCTAAGGTCGCAAGGAATTCAAAGACTAACCCAAAAGAGTTCTTTCAGGTATACAGAAGTAAGATTAGGGACAAGATTGGCCCACTTAAGAGTAACTCTGGTCAGATCACTGACAGTAATAAGGATATGTGTGAAATTCTAAATATCTACTTTCTCTCAGTTTTCACCCAGGAAAATACTAGCGATATTCCTGAAATAATAGATTACGTAGAACAGGATGATAATAAACTACGTACGATTGCGGTAACTAGTGACATGGTCCTCAGACAAATAGAGAAACTAAAACCTAACAAATCCCCAGGTCCTGATGAACTGTTTGCAAGGGTGTTAAAGGAATGTAAAGAGGAACTTAGCATACCTTTGGCTAATCTTTTTAACATATCACTACAAACTGGCATAGTGCCTGATAAGTGGAAAATGGCAAATGTAATACCTATTTACAAGGCAGGTGACAGGTCCTTGGCTTCGAACTATAGACCAATAAGCCTTACCTCCATAGTAGGAAAATTTATGGAATCAATAATTGCTGAAGCAATTCGTAGCCATCTTGACAGGCACAGTTTGATTAATGATTCTCAACACGGTTTTACAAAGGGGCGTTCCTGTCTTACGAATTGACTAACTTTTTTCATTAAGGTGTTTGAGGAGGTAGATCATGGTAATGAATATGATATTGTGTATATGGACTTCAGTAAGGCTTTCGATAGAGTTCCACACCAGAGGCTATTGAGGAAACTTAGGGCACACGGAATAAGAGGAGAAATTTTTTCCTGGGTAGAGGCATGGCTGACAAATAGACAGCAGAGAGTTTGCATAAATGGGGAGAAATCAGAATGGGGGCACGTCACAAGCGGTGTTCCTCAGGGGTCAGTGTTGGGCCCGTTGTTGTTCACAATTTACATAAACAACATAAATGAGGGAATAAATAGCGACATAAGCAAATTTGCTGATAACACCAAAATAGGCCGTCCAATTCATTCTAATGAGGACATTAGAGCACTCCAGGATGAAGATTGAGACACTTATGCAGCATATGGGAATCTTTATTCCTGAATAAAGATTCCCATATGCTGCATAAGTGTCTCAATCTTCAACTTGTCGGTTTTTCAAACCATTCATCACAACTCCAGGATGATTTGAATAGACTGAAGCAATGGTCGGAGAAGTGGCAGATGCAGCTTAATATTGACAAATGCTGCTCAGTTCTGGTCACCGTATTACAGAATGGATATAAATGCTCTGGAAAACATACAAAAAGATACAAAACATCCAGGCCATTGGAAAACCTGGGTAGCCACAGCCACTCAAGAGGGAGAGGTTTTTTAGTGCCAGGAAGGAAAAAAAACTGGCAGGAAATGGCAGAAATCGTACACCAAATCCAGTCATTACTGGAGTGGAACCACAGTCGATGGCCTCCACTCCAAACCAACAGATACAGATACTAATGCCGGAAAAAAAATCCCCCCCCAGTACCAACAATACCACCAGTCCGATAACATTCTTCTTTGCAAATATACAGGGTCTAAAGCCAGCAACAAACAACAAAATACCTTTCATCCGTGGACTGCTTGCAGAGGCAAAGGCAATGTTCGCGGCTTTCACTGAGACCCACATAAAGGATCACTTGGACAACGAAATATGGATCCCAGGTTACAACCTATACAGATGTGACAGAGTGAACAGGCAAAAGGGGGGGGGGGGTTGGCCTGTACATTGCAGAGTCACTTGTTTGCACAGAACTGCTAAATGCCTCAAATGATATAGTGGAAGTTTTAGCAGTAAAGGTCGAGAACCAAAACCTAGTCATTGTGATAGTCTACAAGCCTCCGGATGCAACATCCCAGCAATTCCAGGAACAGCTGTTAAAAATTGACCACTGTCTGGAAAACCTTCCAGCTCCTGCACCCAACATCTTGCTCCTGGGGGATTTCAACTTAAGGCACCTAAAATGGAGGAATATAGCAAATAATATTGTTGCAGTAATAACACCAGGAGGCAGCTCTGATGAAAACTCACACTCACGCGAGCTTTTAAATCTCTGCACAAAATTCAATTTAAACCAGCAAATAATAGAGCCTACTAGACTGGAGAATACACTAGACCTCATCTTCACTAACAATGATGATCTGATAAGAAATATCACCATATCAAAAACAATATACTCAGATCACAACATAATTGAGGTTCAGTCATGTATGCGCGGAGCCCCAGACCGACATAATGAGATTAGTCACGAGGGAGCATTCACCAAATTCAACTTCAATAACAAAAACATAAAGTGGGACCAAGTAAACCAAGTCCTAACCGATATAAGCTGGGAAGATATACTAAGCAACACAGACCCCAACTTATGCCTAGAACAGATTAACTCGGTAGCACTCGATGTATGCACAAGGCTTATTCCTCTAAGAAAAAGGAGGAGTAGATGTAAAACAGAAAGAGACAGGCGCTCCCTTTACAGGCGACGGAAAAGAATAACAGAGCGGCTAAAAGAGGTCAATATATCTGAAATGCGTAGGGAGACACTGGTCAGAGAAATAGCAAGCATCGAACTTAAGCTAAAAGAATCCTTTAGGAGTCAGGAATCACGGGAAGAACTAAAAGCCATAAATGAAATCGAAAGAAACCCAAAGTATTTCTTCTCCTATGCCAAATCAAAATCGAGAACAACGTCCAGTATTGGGCCCCTACTTAAACAAGATGGGTCCTACACAGATGACAACAAGGAAATGAGTGAGCTACTCAAGTCCCAATATGACTCAGTTTTTAGCAAGCCGCTAACCAGACTGAGAGTCGAAGATCAAAATGAATTTTTTATGAGAGAGCCACAAAATTTGATTAACACAAGCCTATCCGATGTTATCCTGACGCCAAATGACTTCGAACAGGCGATAAATGACATGCCCATGCACTCTGCCCCAGGGCCAGACTCATGGAACTCTGTGTTCATCAAGAACTGCAAGAAGCCCCTATCACGAGCCTTTTCCATCCTATGGAGAGGGAGCATGGACACGGGGGTCGTCACACAGTTACTAAAAACAACAGACATAGCCCCACTCCACAAAGGGGGCAGTAAAGCAACAGCAAAGAACTACAGACCAATGGCACTAACATCCCATATCATAAAAATCTTTGAAAGGGTCCTAAGAAGCAAGATCACCACGCATCTAGAAACCCATCAGTTACACAACCCAGGGCAACATGGGTTTAGAACAGGTCGCTCCTGTCTGTCTCAACTATTGGACCACTACGACAAGGTCCTAAATGCACTAGAAGACAAAAAGAATGCAGATGTAATATATACAGACTTTGCAAAAGCCTTCGACAAGTGTGACCATGGCGTAATAGCGCACAAAATGCGTGCTAAAGGAATAACAGGAAAAGTCGGTCGATGGATCTATAATTTCCTCACTAACAGAACACAGAGAGTAGTCGTCAACAGAGTAAAGTCCGAGGCAGCTACGGTGAAAAGCTCTGTTCCACAAGGCACAGTACTCGCTCCCATCTTGTTCCTCATCCTTATATCCGACATAGACAAGGATGTCAGCCACAGCACCGTGTCTTCCTTTGCAGATGACACCCGAATCTGCATGACAGTGTCTTCCATTGCAGACACTGCAAAGCTCCAGGCAGACATCAACCAAATCTTTCAGTGGGCTGCAGAAAACAATATGAAGTTCAACGATGAGAAATTTCAATTACTCAGATATGGTAAACATGAGGAAATTAAATCTTCATCAGAGTACAAAACAAATTCTGGCCACAAAATAGAGCGAAACACTAACGTCAAAGACCTGGGAGTGATCATGTCGGAGGATCTCACCTTCAAGGACCATAACATTGTATCAATCGCATCTGCTAGAAAAATGACAGGATGGATAATGAGAACCTTCAAAACTAGGGAGGCCAAGCCCATGATGACACTCTTCAGGTCACTTGTTCTATCTAGGCTGGAATATTGCTGCACACTAACAGCACCTTTCAAGGCAGGTGAAATTGCCGACCTAGAAAATGTACAGAGAACTTTCACGGCGCGCATAACGGAGATAAAACACCTCAATTATTGGGAGCGCTTGAGGTTCCTAAACCTGTATTCCCTGGAACGCAGGAGGGAGAGATACATGATTATATACACCTGGAAAATCCTAGAGGGACTAGTACCGAACTTGCACACGAAAATCACCCACTACGAAAGCAAAAGACTTGGCAGACGATGCACCATCCCCCCAATGAAAAGCAGGGGTGTCACTAGCACGTTAAGAGACCATACAATAAGTGTCAGGTGCCCGAGACTGTTCAACTGCCTCCCAGCACACATAAGGGGGATTACCAACAGACCCCTGGCAGTCTTCAAGCTGGCACTGGACAAGCACCTAAAGTCAGTTCCGGATCAGCCGGGCTGTGGCTCGTATGTTGGTTTGCGTGCAGCCAGCAGCAAAAGCCTGGTTGATCAGGCTCTGATCCACCAGGAGGCCTGGTCTCAGACCGGGCCGCGGGGGCGTTGACCCCCGGAACTCTCTCCAGGTAAACTCCAGGTAAACAGAGGAGGATGACAAAGATGAATCCATGTATCAGAAACTTCCATATGAGGATAGACTGAGGGCCCTGAATCTGCCCTCTCTCGAAAGGCGTAGAATTAGGGGGGATATGTTCGAGGTGTATAAATGGAAAACAGGAATAAATAAAGGGGATGTAAATAGTGTGCTGAAAATTTCCAGCCAAGACAGGACTCGCAGCAATGGTTTCAAGTTGGAAATATTCAGATTCAGGAAGGATATAGGAAAGCACTGGTTTGGTAATAGAGTTGTGGATGAGTGGAACAAACTCCCGAGTACAGTTATTGAGGCTAAAACGTTGTGGAGTTTTAAAAATAGGTTAGATAAATACATGAGTGGGTGTGGGTGGGTGTGAGTTGGACCTGACTAGTTTGTGTTGCTGGGTCTGGTGCCGTGCTCTTTCCTTGAGTGGGGATGACCAGACTGGGTGGGTCATTGGGATAATCCAGGGGATGGGTCATTGGTCTAATCCGGGGGGGGGGACATGAACCTGCTCTGCATGGATCAGTAGGCCTGCTGCAGTGTTCCTTTTTTCTTATGTTCTTATGTATACAGAATCAGATCATCGACAGACAATATAAAGTCATCACTATGGAAACACTGCGCCATGCAGTAACGTCAAAGTATACACACTTCATGCAGCTGATTGATGAATGCTGTCATGATACATAATTCCATTGCAACAAAATATAAATGTACAAGTAAGACAAAATACAGAATCCCCTTGCCCCTTCCCATCTACAAAATCGAATATACACACAGTAAAATTAAATGCCGCACAAATGAAAGCAGTATAACAACCCCCCCCCCCCCCCCATTACCTCAGTCCACCAAAATGTACAACATTTCACCATGTTTGTGTAACTTATAAAGTAACCAAACCAATTTAAACCTAAGAACATATATTAATGACAATAACAACTCTACAGTAGGTAAGACACATATGCAACAGTTAGGTATCTTTATTTCGAAACGTTTCGCCTACACAGTAGGCTTCTTCAGTCGAGTACAGAAAAGTTGATAGAAGCAGAAGATACTTGAAGACGATGTAATCAGTCCATCACCCTTAAAGTTTTGAGGTGGTCAGTCCCTCAGTCTGGAGAAGAGCATTGTTTCATACTATGGAAACGTTTCGAAATAAAGATACCTAACTGTTGCATATGTGTCTTACCTAACAATATGTCGGTATTTTATACCATTTTAATGTTCAACTCTACAGTAGTGACAAAATGCCAACTGCTATCCTAACATTTTAAATGTTGTATCAAAACACATTTTACAATGTATACATTGTGCTAAATATAGCTCACTGGTGCCAAGACACGAACAGTTCTAACAGGTAAAATACAATACCGAATACATAACAGTACCACAATAAATACTCATGCCACCGACTGTAGCCATGTCCCATCCCCTAACCCTATCCACCTTTCACATATATGCTTTCCTACATATACACTAAGTACACGCGTATATTATACCTAACTTGTACAACTAACAATATGTAGCGTACACAGTGACTTACAATGTTCGTCATAATTCAAAAACAGCCTAACATAAAATGACCAATACAGCTCTGTTTTAGGTCTCATATATATGAGGAAATAACTCCATCAAGTTATAGAGCATATAAATCAGTGTTGTTATACATAACATAAAACAGTGACAACCGCCAGATATCCTTACAACATAGTGCAAAGGTTGATTAACACGTGATAACAGAGTCCTCTACAAAACCCAGGTATCCCCGGGTGCACAGGACAAGCATAAGCAAGGTACATTAAATGGAACACAATACATGTAAAGCATACCGTTCAATGGACTCCATAACACTACAATGGAAAACTAATCATACAAAAGTAGACATGTGGATTATTGCAATTTAGATTAACAAAACAACTAACGTTGCAACTATAGCAAATGGCGAAGCCATTGCTCATCCACACCAATAATATACCAGAACCAACCCACACTTCCCCCCCCCCTTCGGCTTCCACCCTTATCATACTACTGCTCAGTCCACTTTCACGCCAGATCATCGCTGTCCACCAGCCCATTACCGTCCTGTTCCAATTAATCCGCGAAGTTTTACCACCGTCATATCGCGATACCCTTCAGGAAAAAACGCAATCCATCTGCTACCATAGACGCTTCTGTTTCTGCACATTGTTCTGTAAAAACGTGCAGCCAACGCCCCTATCCTACCTGTGCTCCGGACCTCATGCATTCCCCAGGACATGTACAAATAGTCCACGATGACATATCTTAACGCTCGTGCCACATCCTGTGTCACCCCATCCATGTCAAGGAGTAACGCCCTTAACATAGCTACCCTTTCCCCTCCCAACATCCCGAAAACACCTCGCATCCACAACCTTACCTCTTCTAGGGATGGACAAAAATACACTGCATGAAAAACTGTTTCTTCATCTCGACAATGCACGCAGGTTGCATCCTCAACAAAACCCATTTTCCATAACATTACCTTAGACGCTAGGATCCCCATCATAAATCTATACACCACCTCCCGCGCCTTGGCTGGTATGCGAAGCCGCCGGAATTCCTCCCAAATAACCTTCCAATTATACTTGGGATAAATCTCCACCCCCGACAATGCTTCCTGCCAAAATCCTACTTTCACCAGCCTTCCTACACGCATACCACAGACATCCCTCACTTTTAACATGAATCGCAGTAAGTCTTCACACGCCTCTACTTCCTTTCCACGCCACCAACATCGGACTTCTCTTCCAACCTCCCCAACCCTATATCCTCTAACTGACTCAAGAAATCGTAATGACACGATTGCAAATAAACCATACCCCCGGCCGGGATTGAACCCGCGGTCATAGAGTCTCAAATATACCTAGTTGGATGAATCTTATTGTGGCTAGCTGGTCTAGTGGCTAGCGCGACGGGCTGGAGTTTTGATACTCTATGACCGCGGGTTCAATCCCGGCCGGGGGTATGGCCTATATCCTCTAGTCCCCCCTAGTCTCAAGTAACATGCCCGTACATATATTGCTCTCACCCTAGGTTTTAAAGCTAGCAAACCTAAATCCCCCACTCGTACTCCAGACATTACCACCTCACGTACCAACCATGCCTGTCCATATCCCCACACATACCTCAAAGCCCTCCTCTGTATCTCCGTTACATCACAGGTCCTCAAAGGGTAAACAGCTGCCACTCCCCAGACTTTACTATACACAAGCGAATTCATCACGATCATCACCCGTTGGTGCAACAAGGAATCCCCAGCTCGTAGTCCACGTAATCTACCCAGCACCTTGTCCCGTACCACCACCGAATTAACATCCTTGCTTGCCTGTTTGTCCGCTAAATATGTAATCCCACAAATCCAAACCCCTCGCCATTCTCCCTCCCACCCAGCTCCCCACCTCTAGCAACATCGACTTACACCTGTTAACCCTTATAACTGTTGCGACCCCAAACTTTTTGATGACCTCGCCCATGTAGATGAAATCTTCCGGTGCACTAATCAAAACCGTTGTATCATCCACGTACCCCACTATACGCCCCCTTCCTGACTGATTATCACACCCCCCTCCTCCACCCGTGATCCACCAGCTCATAAAACGGATTTTGGACACATACGAACAAGATTTGAGAAAGCAGGCATCACTGTCTCAAACCTCGTTCCTTGCATATATTGCTCCCCAGTCGCCCATTCACCTGAACCCTCATTATTGCCCTGGCATACAATGTTTCTACCCAACCCACCACTTTCGCACCAAAACCCAATCCAAACAAACACTAGTGCATAAAACCCCTATCCACACAATCATGGATCGAGTCATGGCTCACTGACAGGAAGCAGAGAGTGTCCATAAATGGGGTTAAGTCCGAGTGGGGATCTGTAACAAGTGGCGTTCCACAGGGATCAGTCTTGGGCCCGTTGTTGTTTATAATATATATCAATGATCTTGATGAGGGAATTACTAGTGATATGAGCAAATTCGCCGATGACACAAAGATAGGTAGGATAATTGATTCAAACGTAGATGTTATGGAACTTCAGGAGGATTTAAACAAACTCCATTCTTGGTCAGAAAAGTGGCAGATGCAGTTCAATGTAGATAAATGTAAGGTTCTGAAGCTTGGGAGTGCCCATAATCCTAGTACTTATAAGTTAAATGATGTAGAACTTAGCCATACAGATTGCGAAAAGGACTTGGGGGTTATGGTGAGCAGCAACCTTAAACCAAGTGTATAAGTGGAAGATAGGTATTAATAAAGGGGATATTAATAAGGTCTTGAGGATGTCTCTCCAAGAGAGAACCCGCAGTAATGGATTTAAATTAGATAAGTTTAGATTTAGAAAGGACATAGGAAAGTATTGGTTTGGAAATAGGGTAGTTGATGAGTGGAACAGTCTACCTAGTTGGGTTATTGAGGCTGGGACTTTGGGTAGTTTCAAATCTAGGTTGGATAAGTACATGAGTGGGAGGGGTTGGATTTGAGTGGGACTTTCACATCAGAGCTTATTTCTTGGGTGGCATTGAAAATTGGGCAAATGTTTTGTTAGTGGGATGAATTGTAAAGGACCTGCCTAGTATGGGCCAGCAGGCCTCCTGCAGTGTTCCTCCTTTCTTATGTTCTTATGTTCTTAAACCAAGAACACCTCCTCCCCCACCCCCCTCCAGGAAATCTTTGATACATCCATGCCCCTCTCTCATACTTCTCCCAGGGATTCCATACTGTCTCACATGTAATACCGACCCCAGGACCCCCTTCAAATGATTTCCCAATATCCTGCAGAAACATTATAATCCACACACATTAAAGAAATTGCCCTGTAAGAACTCAGGCCAAGCTCGCCACCCTTCTTAGGAACCAACACTACAACACCTGTTCATTGGGACTGACCCATCCTCCCACCTGCCAACATATTATTTAGAACCCCAACAAATAAATGCCTAATGCAACCCCAATGCGTCCTATAAAATTCTATTGGTAAACCATCAATGCCTGGCGTCTTGCCAGTCCGCATCCCAAAAATAGCCTCCGCTACCTCCTCCTCACATATATCCTCCTCCAACCTCTCACGAAGTTTCGTCCCCAGTACATTACGACCCTCCCCTGCCAAATCATGCGAACTTATACCCACCCGTCCCCTCCATTTTTCCCGAAACCAAGCATCAGCGTAAGAGCTCATGCTTTCTGTTGTGGTGAAAACCGTACCATCCTGGTATCCCCCCACCCCGGAGCTTGCCACTAATCGCAACACGGTAGTCACAACACGACGCTCTTGGAACTTCCGTAACACAAAACCAGACGGCTTGTCGCCGCATAGCACGCCCTCCAATCCTGAACGATAATGTATTCCATTAAACCGTTCATTGTGGATGTCTGCAAGTCTATCCCTTATAGGTTCCGCCTCACCACCCCCCTACATCCCCTGCCGTAGCAATCCTTCAACTGTAATTCCAAATAATTTTGTAAGCCGTAACGCCACCTCGCTTCCTCCCCCTGCCTCGGAAATAGGTTGCAATACAAGGCTTTGCTTTTGACTCCCACCAGTCAGTGAGCTGCAGTACCCTAACCCTGCTGTCAGTGACCCTACCTCACCATTCTTCGAACCCTGCACCCCCTTCCTCACCCCTAAGCAATCCTTCGTTCAACTTTCAATAACCAGCATGAACGCTGACCACTCCCTCCCACTGCAAGTCAGCTATTACCCCTCTGTGATCTGAGAAATCTACATCAACCGTTTGCACGTCCCTTACCTCTATACCCTGCATTACGTAAATCTTGTCTAGTCGTGCCGCATATTCTCGCCTGACAAAAGTATGCTCAGGCGCTAAACGACCCTCCCCCCCACTATGTCCACAACACCAACATCTTGCAATGAGTCTCGCAGAACCTTCAGTATACACCCCGCCCCCCTTGGTTCCACGTCCCTTTCACGAATCACACAGTTCCAATCCCCACCGATGATCATGACCGTCAGCAAAGCCCGTAAAAAATACAAGTCCTCCCTCACAAAATCTGCTTTAACCCTTACATTACCCGACGCTGGCATATGCACACCTATAAGACAAACTCGCCTCTCACCACAGACCCCATCTTCTCGCACTACCCTCCCCCTCTCCTCCCAACCCATGATGCGCAAGGAGCTGGTGTCCCTGATGACTATCACAACTCCCCCTTTTAACTGCCTGGCAGAACTAACATACATCTTGTAACCGTCCAGCCTCAAATCACATCCATACCAAAAATTATGTTCCTGTATAAAACACACATCAACCCGGTACCTGCGCAAAAACCAAACCAGCCACACTCGCTTGATCTCTGACCGGAGACCATTCACGTTAAGAGTAACACTCGTGAAAGCTATATAAGTGGCGGCTTTCCTCTATGCCGCTGTGGTTTACTCATGGCGACTTTCCCCATACGGGCCAACCCGTACTTCCTTCAACTCCTCTGCCGCCCATGCCTTTTTCCCTGGGTGCTGGCCTGGCGTGAGAACCTCCTCTACCTCTGCCGCTCCAGCCGGTCTCTTTCTGGAGCTGCCACTGACACTCATATCCACGTCCTGGCCTTGCTCCTGATGAACTTCCACTTGTACCACCTGCTGCAAGGTACCTGCACTGGGGTTCCCTTCCCCAGGTGATGGGACCGTCATGACTTCCTCACCTGCACTGAAGACACCAGTCACAGCCGTTCCCAAAAACTCCTGGAGTACCTCGTCCATGAAGCGCTCCTGGGGTGCGCTATCCTGACATCCCTGCTCACCTGGCAATTCGCCCCATCCTCTGAATGCTCAGGGAGCGTTATACACCTGTCAGCCGATTGTTCCTCATGGTCTACCTCCTCGCTCCAGCGACCACTCTGCAAGTCAGCTCCGCCGTCCCGCTTGGACACCAGATCACACAATCTTTGCTCCACTGCCGACGCTTCCGGCCCTCTGGACGATTGTCGCCTGGGACACTGTGCCGCCATATGATCATAAGAGCAACAGAGGTGATACGTCCGCCGCTGACCAGCGTAATGCACAAAAACTTGCGTTCTGTGTCCCACCAACGTTGCCTATGACGGGATCGGCCGTGCCAACGACATCTTGAGAGTATAGGATCTCTCAGGGAGCCGCTGATATGGCCCATCCTTCCAGACTCCATCGCCGAATGCACCCGTCCATAGCTACTAAAAGCCTCCTTCAGCCCATACACAGTTGCCTCGAAAGGCACATTACACACCTTAACCCATGTGTAATATTTGGATACATCGTGCATGATGACATCCACTGCCAAGTTGACAGTTATCCTCTTCTGGAATTCTTCAACGAGTTTGTCATACAAACTGGCACGATTCGGTTTGACGAAGATTCTTGACAGTTCATTCAGCACCACACTGTATAATTCCTCTGTTGGTACACCGGAGACGTCTCTGATGATGTTTCGCAATAGGACGTTCATCGTTGCAGCACTAAGCGTGCCTCTGACCAGATCTATGCAGACAGTGTTCACACGGCGTACCCCTCCTCCGCCATTTTGTCGATGCACTGCCAAAGAAAACCACCAGAGGGCAGGTGTAGCAGTCAAAACGAGCGTCCTCTCACACCAGTGGTTGAGAGGCGAATGAGGTAAGATTACAGGGAAAGCACAACAGCTGCAAGCCTTGTCAAGCAAATGGCTCCTGTAGTTTAACCCCAACAAGTGTACAGCTATGAAGCTTGGGAAAGGACAAAGAAGACCACAGACTGAATATAGCCTAAGAGGTCAAAGGCTGTAAAACTTACCCACTGAAAAGGATCTTGGGATGAGCATCATACCGAGCACGTTTCTTGAAGCGCATATTAACCAAATAACTGCTGCAACATATGGGCGCCTGGCAAATCTGAGAATATCGTTTTGACATCTACGTGAGGAGTCATTTACGACACTGTACTCTGTGTATGTCAGGCTCAGATTGGAGGTTGCAGGTCCAGAATGGAACCCATACTTGGTCAAACACATCAAAAAATTAGAGAAAGTGCAAAGATTTGCAACAAGACTAGTCCCGGAGCTATGAGGCATGTCCTACGAGAAGTTAAGGGAACTCAACCTGATAAAAGTGGAGGACAGAAGGGATAGGAAGGACATGATTACGACTTATAAAATAGTGGGAGAAATTAACAAGGTGGATAGGGACAGCAACAAGGCGTCACAGCTGGAAGTTGAAAACTCTGATGAGTCATAGGAATGTTAGAAAGTTCTTCATTAGTCACAGAGTAGTCAGAAAGTGGAACAGTATGGAGAGTGATGTAGTGTAGGCATGATCCATACATAGTTTTAGAATGAGGAAGGATAAAACTCATGGAGCAAGGGGAGAGTGGACCTAGTAGTGACCAGCAGGGCCAGCAGCTATGACCTGACCCCCGAAACCACAAATAGATGAGTACCAATAGGTAAGTAAACACACACACACACATACACACACACACACACACACACACACACACACACACACACACACACACACACACACACACACACACACACACACACACACACATACACACACACACACACACACGCACACACACACACACACACACACACACACACACACACACACACACACACACACACACACACACATAACGAGATTATTTGGTGGCTCTTGCAGAGCGGGGTTCAATGATAAGCGTCTTCGGAGGCTTCTTACTTTAATTGCAAAGTCGTGGTGGGTACAAAGGCTTGTGTGTTGTGCCCGTGGCCCAGTAGGGCCATGCCCACGAGGGAGAGAGCTAGTAGGCCTTGTTGACTGCTGCTGGGCCGCTGAGTGAGTGAGAGTGAGTGAAACCAACATCCCACTGACCTGGGCAGGTCTACAGGGCAGCACCTGAGTGCTGCAAAATATGAACTAAGCTGGCAGACAGCATAGGCTGTCTGTGCAGACAGTACAGGCTGTCTACATAAGCTCGGCCACCTACCTCGTGTCGTCCCAATGCGACAATACTGGTGGTAAAAAAAACTCGGTCTCTTTCTCGTAGGAACAGGGCACAGAACACAAAATAAAAAACATGTATATATATATATGGACATGGAAAAAAAATTTCCTACAGGGAGGGAAGAAAAAAACACGTGGGGTGTGCTAAACATCGTGATCAAAGGCAGTGAGCGTCGAAGGGATCAATGCACGCCTTCCTGCATCTGGACAGATACTGCAACACAGGAGACATCACTGCGGCTGAGCTGTGACATAACAGGGTACGGTCTCCTCTAGAACGGTGAAGCAGTCATCGTAGGAGTCACTGCAGGTTTCACTCAACCTGGGGCATGATATGCTGGTGCCCTCGAGTGAGGCGTCGTCAAAACTCGGCAATTGGACAGGACTTCATCTGGCAAACGACTCAGGAGGACACTTCTCGACTTTTACTGTCGCTGGGCTGTCACTGCCGGCGAGTGTGGACTGAGTCGTGGAGCGAGTCGTCGAGCGAGTCGTGGCAGAGACAACTGGGCGAAACATCTGGTAGTCATAACATTATACACCAGACTGCAGTGAGCGAGCTAGCAGTCAAAGTGACATCTTCTTTGTGCAGGTCGCTCACTGAAGCTTGTGACACAAGGCTGACACAGCGCATGCCGACAGGGCTAACTGCGGCTTGATGAGTGTCATTCTCTCGGCAGTTGGAGTTACAGCAGAGGTTAGTCTAAGCATCCCCAGACTTGTTTCTCTACTTATAATTGCACTCTGAAGGTCTGGAGGTTAAGTGAAACGAATCTCGATGGGAATCGTAGCAGGTACGATTCTTCAGAACATCTATGAGCGACAAGCATAAGAGCTTTCTGTACAAAGGGGCTCATACGCTCAGACTGACTAATATCAGCTGTCAAACGTGCTGGTCACACCAGGTGACAACACAAGGTGCTACACAGGGGTCTGGCCACAGACCTGTGGTCGACACTGCTGGGCTCAAGACCACACAGGACATATGGAAAACTTTAAACACACTTGCAGTACATGCAGTACAACATGGCTTAAACTAGCACTAAGCCATACACTAACATGTGAGGACACTGATTGAGAGGAATTAATTAACATACGACATATAGCTTCTCGAGAATACTGACATAATTACTGAAACACTCGATGTGACATCATGTGATGTCAGGCGTGACATCGCGAGGTGACGTCAGCAGCACTGTGATGTCAGCAGACATCTCGAGGTGACGTCAGGCAGACATCGTGACGTCGGGCAGCAGCATCGGTAACTCACGTGACTCGTAGATCCACGTGGTTTCGTCCACACCCCATGCGGCATCGGGATCTATGTGGCATACTGATCCACATGGCTTGCTGATCCATGTGGCTTGCTGATCAATGTGGCTTGCTGATTCACGTGGCATGCTGATCTATGTGGCTTGGTGATCCATGTAGCTTCGAGTGGCCTCAGGCACTCGGATACACAGCACTGGCAATGAATTCACACGAAAAACAGCAGAAAACACAGCAGAGGGAGTGGGCAGTGGTGAGTGTATGGTAGGCTGGTGATGTGTGAGTGTACAGCAGGGCAAGCATGGGCGAGGCAAGGAAGGGCCACTTCCTCCTCTTCTCTCCAAAAACACGTGAAGAAACTCACACTGGACGAAGAAGTCACCACAAAACTCACCTCTGGCTTGCTGAAACAGCTGTGCTGAGCTGAACAACAACAGCAACGTGCAAGTGATGCTGAACATGTGACTTGAGAAATAGTGTAGGACGCTGTAGCGTGGGGTCACTGGGACGCAACTTACAATTCTCGAAGAAATTCGGCAAATTTCTGCTAGATCCTGCTTGTACCTGTGTCTGGATGCTGAAACGTGCAGACACAACATCAGGATAACTTGTTGAGAGATGGATGTTTCTAGGGTAGGGTGATTTAAGTGAACAACTTCATTCCTTCCTCTCTCTGGGCAAACAAAACTGCTGGGATCACCGCTTCCCACCAATGTTTTATATAATTATTACACACACACACACACACACACGCACACACACACACAAACACACACACACAGCAGCCAACATGGTTTCAGGGACGGGAAATCCTGTGTCACAAACCTACTGGAGTTCTATGACATGGTGACAGCAGTAAGACAAGAGAGAGAGGGGTGGGTGGATTGCATTTTCTTGGACTGCAAGAAGGCGTTTGACACAGTTCCACACAAGAGATTGGTGCAAAAACTGGAGGACCAAGCAGGGATAACAGGGAAGGCACTTCAATGGATCAGGGAATACTTGTCAGGAAGACAGCAGCGAGTCATGGTACGTGGCGAGGTGTCAGAGTGGGCACCTGTGACCAGCGGGGTCCCGCAGGGGTCAGTCCTAGGACCAGTGCTGTTTCTGGTATTTGTGAACGACATGACGGAAGGAATAGACTCTGAGGAGTCCCTGTTTGCAGATGACGTGAAGTTGATGAGAAGAATTCACTCGATCGAAGACCAGGCAGAACTACAAAGGGATCTGGACAGGCTGCAGACCTGGTCCAGCAATTGGCTCCTGGAGTTCAATCCCACCAAGTGCAAAGTCATGAAGATTGGGGAAGGGCAAAGAAGGCCGCAGACGGAGTACAGTCTAGGGGGTCAGAGACTACAAACCTCACTCAAGGAAAAAGATCTTGGGGTGAGTATAACACCAGGCACATCTCCTGAAGCGCACATCAACCAAATAACTGCTGCAGCATATGGGCGCCTAGCAAACCTCAGAACAGCATTCCGACATCTTAATAAGGTATCATTCAGGACCCTGTACACCGTGTATGTTAGGCCCATATTGGAGTATGCGGCACCAGTTTGGAACCCACACCTAGCCAAGCACGTGAAGAAACTAGAGAAAGTGCAAAGGTTTGCAACAAGACTAGTCCCAGAGCTAAGAGGTATGTCCTACGAGGAGAGGTTAAGGGAAATCAACCTGACGACACTGGAGGACAGGAGAGATAGGGGGGACATGATAACGACATACAAAATACTGAGAGGAATTGACAAGGTGGACAAAGACAGGATGTTCCAGAGATTGGACACAGTAACAAGGGGACACAGTTGGAAGCTGAAGACACAGATGAATCACAGGGATGTTAGGAAGTATTTCTTCAGCCACAGAGTAGTCAGTAAGTGGAATAGTTTGGGAAGCGATGTAGTGGAGGCAAGATCCATACATAGCTTTAAGCAGAGGTATGATAAAGCTCACGGCTCAGGGAGAGTGACCTAGTAGCGATCAGTGAAGAGGCGGGGCCAGGAGCTCGGACTCGACCCCTGCAACCTCAACTAGGTGAGTAACTAGGTGAGTACACACTCACACACACACACACACACACACACACACACACACACACACACACACACACACACACACACACACACCTACACACCTACACATCTACACACACACAACAGGCCTAGTGTCTAATCGACATGTGCCTAGGACAAAATGGTAACTAACACACACACACACACACACACAAACACACACACAAACAAACACGACGCAAACGGGATTAACATCAACATGAGTGCTGTTACGAGTATAGCCATACCCATTTTATTTTATAATAGGATATGTCCCTTTATTTTATAATATACATGTTAAGGCTAATATTAATGCTAATATTGTATTTGTTTTGTTAGGCTTTCTGTTCTCTTCTATTTGATTCACTGGTATGGTATCCTGGCCCGGGTCTCTTCCATTTTGATGACCTGGCATTGGCTCCCCGGGTAGGGAAGTGTCATTTATCTTTACTTGCACCTGCGTGGCAGGTTTTCAGCAGGAAGGGGGGGTACCTCACCGGCTCTATGGCCAGATGACGTACCAAACGTTAGTGTGCACTAACAGCGGCTGGTGTGCAGCACAATGGAGGCCCAAAGCAGGCCCTCGCAGCAACTTCAGCGGTGGGGGGGGGGGGGGGGGCAGGTGACGTGCAATGACTGGAAGTAAGGTTTCCAAGTCCCTGACAGCTAAGTACACAAGATGTGCTGCCTCATCCTCTCGGGCCTGCCCCACTGGGGTCATTGGGAAGTGTCTACGGCGAAGGGGCATCATAGCCGGGCAGTCTAATAGGTAGTGCACCAAGGGCTTTGGAACCATTCGGTCACAATGGGCACAGAGCTCCTCTCGTGCCCGTTCAACAATCCGCACAGTGGTGGGATACCCTAAGCGTAGGCAGTGGATATGCACCCTCAATTCTCTTGACTGTGTCCGAATACTTGGAGGGGGCGCCCTGTGGGTCGCCCTGACATACCAACAGAGGCTTCGTGAATCACCAGGGTCAGGGAATGGGCGCCTGGCCACACCGGCAGCCCACAGCACAATCTGGCTGAGGCTGATGGAGATTGCAGCACGTGGCTGTGCCTCGAGGGTTGCAGTCCTAGCAGCCTCATCTGCAGCATCATTGCCAGGGATACCCACATGGCTCAGGATCCAGTTGATGGTAGCCCTGCGACCCTGGGCCATGAGAGTCTGCAGGTCACCCCGGATGGATGCGATTAAGTGTATGTTGTCCTTTGGTTCGGTGCATAAGCGCTTGGGTCGCTGCCTTGGAATCAACGTGGATGATGGGGGGATGCTGATGGTCTGCAAGGGCATGCTGCAGAGCTTGTTAGATGGTAAAGAGTTCGGCCTGGAGGATGGTGCAATGGTCTGGGAGGCGCCAACCTGCTGTCAGATTGCTGTGGAATATCCCAGCAGCTGTGAGGCCTTCCACTGGGTCTCTGGAGCCATCGGTGTAATATGGCACACACCCTGGGCCTTCCACACCCACAATGCTAGCCGAGGCAAGTCGTTGCAGAATGTCCTGGGTGCAATGCTTCTTGCTGTCTGGTAGGGTTGTCCAGTGCACCGCAAACAGCTCTGGTGCCCAAGGGGGTGGCACCATGTAGTTCGCTGCCAGTCTGTCGCAGCCTCCCGCTTGGAGCAATGTCATGAGCAGGAGCTTCCATGTGGCATCTGCTACCGACCACATCCATCGGCGGCCGGGATGCAGTGGAATGACCTGTCCCTGGTGGACCCGTAAATCTCTCATCAGTTTGTCAGCCCCTGGGAGTCAGAGATACTTTGCGATCCTCTTGGTAGCTACCAGTTGGATCCTGTCTTCAAGAGGCTGTAGCTGCACCTCAAGGTTCAGAGCCACTGCATTGGCCCACCTAGGAGCCCCCAGCATGGCCTGTACAGCTGTGTTCTGGATGACACAGAGGGATTTGATGTTTGTGGGTCTGGCGTGAACCAGAGCAAGTGCCCCATAGTCAACAAGGGAGCGTATTGCCTGGATGTAGAACAACCTCATGATCTTGAGGCTGGCCCCAACCCAAGGGTTGGCCATGGCACTCAATGCCCTGGCCCTCTGCAGAGCCCTCTCTTTAATGTGGTGCACATGTTTCTGGAAGGTGAGGCGCCTGTCAATGTAGATGCCAAGGTACCTATAACTGTGAACCCACTCCAGGTCGATGCCCAGGACCTGCAGCCTCTGACTGGGTACCCTGGTGCGAAAGATTAAGGCTTTGGGTTTTGCCGCAGATATTTTGAGCCCCAAGTGACGGCAAGTGGAAGCCAGCAGATCGAGGTCCTCCTGGGCACGCTGCAAAAGCCGGCGCTTCCTAGGTACAAGTGCCAGGTCATCGGCATAGCTGAGGAGGAAGGTGCCTCTGGAGAAAGGCAGGCGCACCAGCTGGTGCATCAGTACATTGAACAGGGTGGGACTAAGACCCTGCCCTGTGGAGTGCCGTTGTCCAGGGTCTTGAGAGAAGAGGCATGCCACTGGAAGCGCACCTGGGCCCGCCTGTCCTGGAGATAGGAACGAAGCCATGAAAGCAGCCTGCCTTTAACCCCCCTGTGGGCCAAGAGTGAGAGGATGGCAGGTGCACTGGCTAGCTCAAAAGCTTTCTCGAGGTCAAGAAAGACAACAATGTGGGCTTGGGCGTCCGACCCAATGCCGGCCAGTAGAGTGGTAAGGCTTTTGAAAGTGCCCACTCCTCTGGTGAAGCCATAGAGGTGTTTATGAGGAGGGCCAAGCTTCCACCTCAGGCGCTCCAACACCATCCTTTCAAACACCTTCGAGATGCAACTGGTGAGGGAGATGGGTCTCACACTGCCAGGATCCCCAGGCTTAGGAATCGGTATGATGTCAGCCTCCTTCCATACGACAGGGAGTTTGCCAGCTCGCCAAGTCCAGTTGATGACCCCCAGGACAGCTGAATGTCCAGAATGGCCAGACCGAGTGATCATGCCATAGGTGATACCATCATGCCCCGGTGCAGTGTCCCGATGAGATGTGAAGGCTGCCTGGAGCTCCTGGTCAGTGAAGTCTTCATCCATGACGTCCTTAGCCTGGCATGCCACTTGGATCACCATCATCCTTCTAGGAAGGAGGGTGGCTTGGAGGTCCTGGAGATCCTGAGGCAGTTGAGCCATTGCTGCTCTGAAGATGAAAAGGTCCACCAGACGTTCTGCCTCCATTGCGGGATCTGGGTGCAACTGAGCCACACTGCGACACTGCCCAGTGGCCAATCGTAACTTGGTCCAAATCTCAGATAAGGTGGAGGAGTAGCTGAAGGAGGCACACCACTCGAACCACTTAGCCTGCTGGACCCTGTGTGAGACATGGCGTGCATGCTGCACCACTTCCCTGAGCAGATGCATGGACTCAACTGTTGGATTACGCCTGTGCATCTTGCGTACGACATTGATGCGGTGGTTCTGCTCCCTGATGTCCTCATTGTAAAACCACCAGTCACGTTTATATGACCCTCCACCTGTAATCTTAGGTATGGTTGCCTCAGCTGCACATGTGAAGGCCACCTGCAAGCTTTGAGCCACCTCATCTGGGTCTTCCGGAAGAGGAGACTCTGCCCACCAGCACTCAATGACCTCCTAGAAGCACTGCCAGTCAGCCTGTTTTAGATTCCATCTGGGGGTAGGTGTGGGGAGTGGGCACCTCTGGACCATCAGCGTGGTGACCACTGCAAAGTGATCATTGGTGAGATGGGAGTGGACCTCCCATCTCGCACTCGAGAGCAACCGCCTAGAGATGAGTTTGACGTCCAAACGGCCACCGTAGTGATGGGTTGGCTCACCATTATTGAGGAGGGCGATCTCTGGGACCTCCTCCAGCACAGCCGCAAGGTGCCTCCCAGCTGCGTTGGTAGGAGAGACAGAAGAAAGTATTGGGTGGTGGGCATTGACATCCCCAGCCACAACAAGACCCTCCCGTGGGGCGAGTGCTGCCACCTCTGAAATGTCAAGGGTGTACCGAGAGCTTCTGTAAATATTGTAAACCACGAGAGGTCCATCCGGTAGGTGTAGGGTGACAGCCTGAACCTCTACGCCCTCCCCACAGTAGATGGGGTCATTGGAGATTGAATGATTGATAGTGGTCCTGACGTAGATCGCTGTGCCCCTGCCAGTCCCTTCCAGGCGCTGCAGGTAGGCCGAGAATCCCGGGATACGTGGCTGCATTTGATGTGACGAATTGATAAGTGTCTCCTGGAATAGGAAGACATCAACCTCATCCTGAACTGCAACTTCAATCACTAAGTGAATTTTCCGCTGTCGCCTGCAAATGTTCCACTGGAGGATCTTCAAGGACCACAGAGGTGGCCCTCTGATTCCATCTCTGCCTGGGACTCGTCGTCCGTTGTTGGCGACTCCAGGGCCTCCTCCATTATGGACTGGAAGGACTCCTGGATGATGGCCTGAAGTTCCATTGAGTCCTTCCTGCCCAGTAGGACCATGCCCAGCATCCATGACAGGAGCTGTCTGCAGGCACCCCTGTCCTCTGCCGACGGCAGCAGGTGACAGAGGAGTGCTGAGATGACCCCGATGGTTTTCTTCAGTCGATCGGGAAATGATTCGATCATTACCTCTGCAGGCATTGACCTGGACGACCCGTCGAGTCGGTGCTGGGTCACTGGGTATGTCTGGGTGGCTGTTGACACTGCGGCAGCATAAGCTGGGCACACCCTGGGCCCGGCCTGAGTGGCCATGGGCTTCTGGGTCCCCTGGTGGGGAACCTCTGCCTGACTCTGGCCGCTCACAGTAGGGGCCTGCCCTTGGGAAGAGGCCTGCTGGCAGTATGGCAAAGAATGTTGGTGCCCAGCTGGGACCTGCTGGGCAGTGTGCCTGGCCTGTGGCTGTTTTTCCCATTGATTCTGTCTTCTTGGACACCTTACCATCTGACCCCATAGTTGACCGCGCTGCTGCAAGCCAGTGCGTGCCCCCTGATGCAACTGCTGGGAGCCCAGTGCCGGGAACTCGCTGGTATTGCCCTCCTGCGGTATCCGGGGAACCGCGATCGGAGCCCATACCGACTGTTGCAGGGTGGTTCCAAGGCTGAGTGGCATCGGGGCTGTCGGGTCGTTCCGATGACGAACCTACTGCCAGTGCTGCACCATCACAGGACAGCTCCGGTTCCAGGTATGGTGCTTCTTTGAGCAGTTGGCACACTTAATCTCCTGCCGAAGGGCTTTGCCGGTTGGCTGTTTGAGGATGCCAATGCAGTCCTTTGAGTCGTGTGCCTTGCTGCACACACCACACTTCTTCTCTTGCTGGCAGATGGCTGCAATATGATTGAACCCCTGACAGTTGAAATATTGTACTGGGCCCGACAGGTATGGTCGGGTCTTGAAACTTCCCCAGACCCCAAGGTCCAGGTGCGTGGGAAGTGGACCTTTGTGGTGGATCAGCACCTGGCGGGTGGGCATCTTGTTCACTGTTGCAGTGAGTCGCTCCGCCTTGACAATATTGGGCACTTCCAAAATGGGGTCCAGTGGGAGGGGCACAGGGACGTGTAAGAGCACCCCCTTGTACACCTTCTCCGAAGCAACCAATTCCACCATGCTGGGATGGGTCACAACCAGCCCCTTCAAGTCCTCGTAAGAATCCTCGTCCCGAGGAATGACCAAAACCTCATTCCTGAGAGTGAACTCACAGTGGAACTTGAGGCGGGGTAGACCTTCCAGATACCTTACAAACCCGTAATCTGGAACCTTGAATTTGTTGAAGGCCCTGGTTGCTTGTGCCCGAGCTGAGCGGGAATTCCTCTGTCCACGTGGAGTCAGCCAGTCCCCATCCACTGTGGAGGCCAGCGCAACTGGTGTAGGGACCTGGGATGGCTCTATCCTTGCCAGTTGTGGAGCTACAGCCTCCTGGCTTCCTTCCACAATCCCTATGGACATCTGGGGGTGCAAGTCTTCTTGGGTAGCGGCTGCCGACGGATCTAGTGGCAGATTGGCAGATACAAGTCTCTACTGCATCCTTGGCCTTCTTGGTAGGGGCTCCCACCTGCCCCACGTCGTCCTCCAACTCGTCCCCGCATTCCAATGAACGTTTAGACCGCTCTCCTGGGTCTGTCATGGTGACTGTAGGTGTGGGGACAGAGCCAGCAGCAGAGCTGCTGCCTGTGACCTCACAGTTACCCACACTGGGTGCAGAGCTGTGAGGTTCAGTGCCCCAGTCAGGGCCCGTAGCCACCCGCACGTGGCTCACTGCCATGAAACACTGAACACAGTCCAAGGACAACTAGAAACGTCGCCAATCTGTGCGTAAGCTAACACAGATATATATTCCAAGCGAACACAACACACTCTGTCCTACGATCTTTCCACACCTGTGTACCGTATCCAATCTCGATGATGATCACGTCCTCACCGATGTCCGTTGTTAGACTTTAATATTCTTATTTCCATGTAGTGGGAAACCACTAGGTTTAAGTGCCGGTTAGCAGTTCAGGTACTGAGGTCTCCCTCAGTCACGTGACTAACTTGACGTCGGCTTACCACTCAGTGGTACCGTCAGTAAGTTCACCACCCTTGCTCTGAGTAGCTTTACAGCACTCGCTGAGAGTAGGTACTTCACTCTGACTAGCACTCCGACTTCTAGTCCAGGCTTGCATAGCCACGGGAGCATACCTCACTCAGTTATTCATTGACCTCTCATAAAAGATATGTCAAGTTCTCTCTTGTGGTCGTTTTCCTTTCATAATCGACTCCCTTTCTTAAGCTTGTCACTTTCGAGTTATTTATACTCTAGCAAATTAATCTTTCAGTGGACTGAACAAGCCTTGTTGGCCTTGTGGGTTAATTTGTGGTTTATGCTCTTCTAAGTCATGCTGGATGGGAATGAGACTAAGTCCGTCACTTACGAGTTCTGGTATGCTCTGAATTGATAGTTCAGCAAAGTCTTTATAAGAATTGTAAGTTACTTTGTGGATAAGTCTTAATAACCATTATAGGTGCATATTATTGGTGAACTTAGCACAAAGCTCGACCTCAAGAGGTTCATTTATTTATATCAATGTACTGGTACGTACCAAGAGAAATGTAAGAGTTAAACTCCTTATTTTATGTTAATCCTAACATTATATCATACATTAAGCTAAAACTCTACTAGTAAAGATTCTAAGTTTTAGTTATGTTTCGTAATCCTGAATTCTTGTAAAGTTATTGTTACAAAACCGTAAACAGGCCACATGTTCAACAAGAATGATACCTTAACACTCTACTATACCATTGGAGAAGGTTAAGAAGACGAGTTTTGTAACAAGTGCTCACTAAATATTATTGTTTTCTTGCCTTTCCAAGAATATTGCAGGAATTAGTGTCACGCTCACAGTCTGGTGCAGGAGGCTCAGTGTCTGGTGCAGGAGGCTCAGTGTCTGGTGCAGGGGGCTCAGTGTCTGGTGCAGGAGGCTCAGTGTCTGGTGCAGGGGGCTCAGTGTCTGGTGCAGGAGGCTCAGTGTCTGGTGCAGGAGGCTCAGTGTCTGGTGCAGGGGGCTCAGTGTCTGGAGCAGGAGGCTCAGTGTCTGGTGCAGGAGGCTCAGTGTCTGGTGCAGGAGGCTCAGTGTCTGGTGCAGGAGGCTCAGTGTCTGGTGCAGGAGGCTCAGTGTCTGGTGCAGGAGGCTCAGTGTCTGGTGCAGGAGGCTCAGTGTCTGGTGCAGGAGGCTCAGTGTCTGGTGCAGGGGACTCAGTGTCTGGTGCAGGAGGCTCAGTGTCTGGTGCAGGAGGCTCAGTGTCTGGTGCAGGAGGCTCAGTGTCTGGTGCAGGAGGCTCAGTGTCTGGTGCAGGAGGCTCAGTGTCTGGTGCAGGAGGCTCAGTGTCTGGTGCAGGAGGCTCAGTGTCTGGTGCAGGAGGCTCAGTGTCTGGTGCAGGAGGCTCAGTGTCTGGTGCAGGAGGCTCAGTGTCTGGTGCAGGAGGCTCAGTGTCTGGTGCAGGGGACTCAGTGTCTGGTGCAGGAGGCTCAGTGTCTGGTGCAGGAGGCTCAGTGTCTGGTGCAGGAGGCTCAGTGTCTGGTGCAGGAGGCTCAGTGTCTGGTGCAGGAGGCTCAGTGTCTGGTGCAGGGGGCTCAGTGTCTGGTGCAGGAGGCTCAGTGTCTGGTGCAGGAGACTCAGTGTCTGGTGCAGGAGGCTCAGTGTCTGGTGCAGGAGGCTCAGTGTCTGGTGCAGGGGGCTCAGTGTCTGGTGCAGGATGCTCAGTGTCTGGTGCAGGGGGCTCAGTGTCTGGTGCAGGAGGCTCAGTGTCTGGTGCAGGAGGCTCAGTGTCTGGTGCAGGGGGCTCAGTGTCTGGTGCAGGAGGCTCAGTGTCTGGTGCAGGAGGCTCAGTGTCTGGTGCAGGAGGCTCAGTGTCTGGTGCAGGGGGCTCAGTGTCTGGTGCAGGAGGCTCAGTGTCTGGTGCAGGAGACTCAGTGTCTGGTGCAGGAGGCTCAGTGCCTGGTGCAGGAGGCTCAGTGTCTGGTGCAGGAGGCTCAGTGTCTGGTGCAGGAGGCTCAGTGTCTGGTGCAGGAGGCTCAGTGTCTGGTGCAGGAGGCTCAGTGTCTGGTGCAGGGGGCTCAGTGTCTGGTGCAGGGGGCTCAGTGCCTGGTGCAGGAGGCTCAGTGTCTGGTGCAGGAGGCTCAGTGTCTGGTGCAGGAGGCTCAGTGTCTGGTGCAGGAGGCTCAGTGTCTGGTGCAGGAGGCTCAGTGTCTGGTGCAGGAGGCTCAGTGTCTGGTGCAGGAGGCTCAGTGTCTGGTGCAGGAGGCTCAGTGTCTGGTGCAGGAGGCTCAGTGTCTGGTGCAGGAGGCTCAGTGTCTGGTGCAGGAGGCTCAGTGTCTGGTGCAGGAGGCTCAGTGTCTGGTGCATTATGCTCAGTGTCTGGTGCAGGAGGCTCAGTGCCTGGTGCAGGAGGCTCAGTGTCTGGTGCAGGAGGCTCAGTGTTTGGTGAAGGAGCCTGTGTCTGGTGCAGGAGGCTCAGTGCCTGGTGTAGGAGGCTCAGTGTCTGGTGCAGGAGGCTCAGTGTCTGGTGCAGGAGGCTCAGTGCCTGGTGCAGGAGGCTCAGTGTCTGGTGCAGGAGGCTCAGTGCCTGGTGCAGGAGGCTCAGTGTCTGGTGCAGGAGGCTCAGTGCCTGGTGCAGGAGGCTCAGTGCCTGGTGCAGGAGGCTCAGTGTCTGGTGCAGGAGGCTCAGTGTCTGGTGAAGGAGCCTGTGTCTGGTGCAGGAGGCTCAGTGCCTGATGCAGGAGGCTCAGTGCCTGGTGCAGGAGGCTCAGTGTCTGGTGCAGGAGGCTCAGTGTCTGGTGCAGGAGGCTCAGTATCTGGTGCAGGAGGCTCAGTGACTGATGCAGGAGGCTCAGTGTCTGGTGCAGGAGGCTCAGTGCTTGGTGCAGGAGGCTCAGTGTCTGGTGCAGGAGCCTGTGTCTGGTGCAGGAGGCTCAGTGCCTGGTGCAGGAGGCTCAGTGTCTGGTGCAGGAGGCTCAGTGCTTGGTGCAGGAGGCTCAGTGTCTGGTGCAGGAGCCTGTGTCTGGTGCAGGAGGCTCAGTGCCTGGTGCAGGAGGCTCAGTGTCTGGTGCAGGAGGCTCAGTGCCTGGTGCAGGATGCTCAGTGCCTTGTGCAGGATGCTCAGTGTCTTGTGTAGGAGGCGGTGAGGAGGTGAGGAGTCAGGAGTTAGGTGAGTACACACACACATAGATTGTGCAAGCATGGCCCAGCAACTGGCTGCTGGAATTTAATCCCGTCGTGTGCAGTCATGAAGACTGGTGGAAGGCAAAGAAGACTGTAGACGGGTTAGGCGGCTAAAGACTGCAAACCTCACTGAAGAAAAAGGATTATAGGATGAGTGTAATAAAGAGCACATCTGAGGCGCACATCATCTAAATAACTGCTGGAGCATAAAGTCGCCTGGGAAACCTAAGAATAGCATTGCGACACCTCAGTAAGGAATCCTTCATGACTCTGTATACCGTGTATGTCAGACCCATATTGAAGTATTCAACACCAGTTTGGAATGCACACTTGGTCAAGCACTTCAAGAAATTTGAGAAAGTGGAAACGTTTGCAATAAGGCTAGTCCCGGAGCTAAGAGCTCCGGGACTAACCTTAATGTGAAGTTAAGAGAAACAGTCCTGACAACACTGGAGAATAGGAGGGAGGGGGGCACATGATAACTACATATAAAATACTCAGAGATGAGACACAAGAACAAGGCGTCACAATTGGAAACTG
Source organism: Cherax quadricarinatus (assembly GCF_038502225.1). NCBI lineage: Eukaryota > Metazoa > Arthropoda > Malacostraca > Decapoda > Parastacidae > Cherax > Cherax quadricarinatus. The sequence continues at coordinate 56,000,067 of NC_091300.1, read as the reverse complement.
AAGACTCAGGTGAGTCACAAGGATGTTAGGAAATATGTCTTCAGTCATAGTTATCAGGAAGTGGAATAGTCTGGAAAGCGATATACTGGAAGCAGGATCTATACACAGTTTTAAGAACAGGTATGATAAAGCTCATGGAGCAGGGAGAGAGTTGACGTAGTGGTGACCACAACCCTGACTACAACCCTGAAACTTCAATTATGTGAATAGATTCAAGTGAAAATAGTGTTTCGATCTTGTCTTTGGCTTGCACAATGGGCTACTAACCCCTTCTCCTATAGAAAATACTAAAAAAAGTGAAGAAGAAAAGCTTTATAAAACTGGAATGCTAGAATGTGCGTGGAAGTAGTGCAGATGATAAGAAAGAGATGATTGCTAATGTTATGAATGAAAAGAAGTTGGTTTGCCTTAGCGTATCTGAGAGAGTTAGAGCTAAGGGTCGGATGAAAAAAGTGGGTCATATTAAATGTGTATGTACCTGGAGAAGAGAGGAGTGTAAAGGCAAAGGAGAGAGAGAGAGAGAGAGAGAGAGAGAGAGAGAGAGAGAGAGAGATTGGGAGTTGTTAAGTTAGTGTGTAGAAACTTATGAACCAAGTGAAAGAGTAATTGTGGTAGGGGAACTAAATGCTATAGTAGGAGAAATATTTTGAGAGGGAACGGTAGGTAAAGTTGGGGTACCAGGTGTGAATGATAATGGGGGCCCTTCGACTGAACTTTGCATAGAAAGGGGCTTGGTTATAGGCAATACGTATATTAAGAAAAAAAGAGGATAAATAAGTATTCAAGACATGATGTAGAGCGTAATGACAGTAGTTTGTTGGATAATGTATTGGTTGATAAAAGACTGCTGGGTAGACTTCAGGATGTACATGTTCATACAGGGGCCACAAATACATCGGACCACTTTTTATTGTAGCTACAGTGAGAGTAACAGGTAGACGGGATACAAGGAAAATAGAAGCAGCAAGTAAGAGAGAGGTGAAAGTTTATAAACTAAAGAAAGAGGCAGTTAAGGTAACATATAAACAACAGTTATAGGATAGATGGGCTAGTTAGAGTATAGGCAATGGGGTTGAAGATGTATGGGGTAGGCTTAAGAATGTAGTGTTAGAGTGTTCAGCAGAAGTTTGTGGTTACAGGAAAGTGGGTGCAGGAGAGAAGAAGAGCGATTGGTGGAATGATGACGTGGAGAAAAAGTTATCGCATGAGAGTTTTTTACAAAGTAGAAGTGATGCAAAGAGGGAGGAGTATATGGAGAGAAAAAAAGAGGTTATGAGAGTGGTGAAGAAATGTTGAAAATAAGAAAAAGTTTTGCAGTGAGATTAATAAGTTGAGGAAGACTAGGAAACGAATGGATTTGATAGATAAAAATAGGTGAGGAGAGTTATTAATTGGAGAGTTAGAGGTATTGGGAAGATGGAGGGAATATTTTGAGGAATTGTTAAATGTTGACGAAGATACTGAAGTTGTGATTTCGTGTATAGGGCAAGGAGGAATAACATCTTGTAGGAGTGAGGAAGAGCCAGGTGTGAGTGTGGGAAGTTCGTGAGGCAGTAGGTAAAATGAAAGGGGGAAAGACAGCTAAAAACAGGTGGGGATATAGTTTTGGAGTAATTTGTACATTTATTTAATAAATGTATGGAAGAGGGTAAGGTACCTAGGGATTGGCAGAAAGCATGCATAGTTCCTTTGTATAAAGGCAAAGGGGACAATAGAGAGTGCAAAACTTATAGGCAGATAAGTCTGTTGAGAATACCTGGTAAAGTGTTTGGAAGAGTTATTATTGAAAGAATTAAGAGTAAGGCGGAGAATAGGATAGCAGATGAACAAGGAGGCTTTAGGAAAGGTAGGGGGTGTGTGGACCAAGTGTTTACAGTGATACATATAGATGAACAGTATAGATATGGGAAAAGAGTTTTTTTTTGGCATTTTTGGATTTGGAAAAGGCGTAGGACAGGGTGGATAGGGGGGCAATGTGGCAGATGTTGCAAATGTATGGAATATGAGGTAGGTTACTGAAAGCAGTAAAGAGTTTTTATGAGGATAGTGAGGCTCAGGTTTGAGTATGTAGGAGAGAGGGAAATTATTTCACAGTAAAAGTAGGCCTTAGACAACGATGTGTGATGTCAGCAAGGTTATTCAATATATTTATAGATGGGACTATAAGAGAAGTGAATGCTCTGGGGTGTTGGCAAGAGGTGTGGGGTTAAAATATAAACAATGTAACACAAAATGGGGGTTGTCACAGTTGCTCTTTGCTGATGAGACTGTGCTTTTCGGAGATCCTGAAGAGAAGTTGCAGAGGTTGGTGGATGAATTTGGTAAGGTATGTACAAGAAGAAAATGAAAAGTAAATATAGAAAAGAGTAAGGTGATGAGGAAAACAAAAAAAAATAGGTAACGAAAGACTGGATATCAGATTGGAAGGAGAGAGAGTATGGAGGAGGTGAATGTATTCAGATATTTAGGAGTGGATGTGTCAGCAGATGGGTCTATGAAAAATCAGGTGAATCATAGAACTGATGAGGGGAAAAGGGTGAGTGGCACAAATAAGAGTCTGTGGAAGCAAAGAGGGGAATGTATGAGAGCATAGTTTTACCAGCACTCTGATTTGGGTGTGAAACATGGGTGATGAATATTGCAACAAGGAGAAGGCTGGAGGCAGTGGAGATGTCATGTCTGAGGGCAATGTGTGTTGTGAATATAATGCAGAGAATTCGCAGTTGGGAAATCAGGAGGAAGTGTGGGATTACTATTAACTATTATCCAGAGGGGTTTTTGAGGTGGTTCGGGCATGTAGAGGGGTTGGGACAAAATAGAATGACTTTGAGAGTGTATAAATCTGTAGTGGAGGGAAGGTGAGATGGGCGACGGCCTAGGAAATGTTGGACGGAGGGGGTAAATTAGGTTTCGTGTGAGAGGGGCTTGGACTTACAGCAAGCATGCATGAGTATGTTAAATAGGAATTAATGGAGGCAAATGGATTTTAGGACCTGACATGCTGTTGGAGTTTGAGAAAGGTAATATTTATTAAGGGATACAGGGAAACCAGCAAGCCAGACTTGAGTCCTGGAGATGGGAAGTACAGTGCCTGCACTCTGAAGGAGGGGTGTGAATGTTGCAATTTTATAACTGTAGTGTAAGAGCGCCTCTGGCAAGACAGTGATAGAATGATCGTGAAAGTTTTTCTTTCTCGGGCCACCCTTCCATGGTTGGAGACGGCTGATGTGTTAATAATAATAATAAAAGTGAATTAGGTGATTACACCTTCACACACACACTCATTGTATTGACAGAACGGTTCAAGAAAATAATGGAACGAGAGCAGGAAAATAGACTAAGGAAGTTTTGCAACTCATTGGAGGAGAATATATCTATAGAGGCTAAGAAGTGGGAATTATGAACTATTGCTGCCGAGGCAAAGGTACAGAACCTGGCAGATGAACTGTAATGCTGAAGTGGAATATAGAGGTGAGTAATGAAAGGAGCAAGTTGCTGGGTGTAGTAACATTAACTGACAGCCAGGGGACTGAAGGAAGGGCATAAGCAAAGCCCCTTGAGGAAGCTCTATCAACCCATCTGAACGTCTGGGAGACGATAATGGACACAACAAAGGAGGCAGAGGAGAAGTTCGTGGCAAGAGGCAACAGAAACAATGGAAAGACCAGAGTGAGCCCATGGTTTATCTAGAGGTGTGGAGAGGCCAAAGCCAAGTGTGCTATATCATGGAAAAAGCATAGAAATCAGAGGACTCGTGAAAACAGGGAGTTGAGCCGAAGAGCCAGAAATGAATATGAATGGCTAAATAGAGAGGCACAGCGGTAATACCAGAATCACATGGCATCAAGAGTCAAATCTGACCCAAAATTATTATATAGCAGGGCTGAGCAAGTCCTTTGATAAGAAGAGCAACCTGTAATACTTTTCTTACATTTCTGAACGTTCATGAGCCACACAAAATATTATTTTAAAATTGTATTTATAAATTTAAAAAAATACAAATATATAGCAGTCCTACTCACCAAAGAGGAATATCTTTAATCTCTGCTCGTTGAAGACTTTGAGTCTTCACTCATACAGTTAATAGCTTTAAATCTGGCTTGAAGGTTGTCAAAGCTTTTCCAAGAAGCTTAGTGAAGTGACTGTTAGTGAGGCAAGCACGATGTTTTGACATGATAAATTTCATTACGGAGAAGAGAGATTCACAGTAGTAAGTTGTCACAAGAGATTCAGAGCTGTAAGTTGTTGGAAGCCAGTTTTCTGAAGATTGGGATACTTTACTTATGGGATTTGTTTCCAAAAGTCAGTTTCAGATGAGCTTTTATGTATTAGCTTCAAAAACACATCTTCCTGCAGCTCAATAAACACTCAATTGAAGCAACATCCGATGCAAAAGGTATAACAACAGAACATCCATCGTTGATTTTCCTCATGGTTTCTTTAAGCTTATCAGGTCAAAGAATTCTTCTTTTACATTTCCATCGTTTACAAAAGAGTGAACAAGTATAGCTAACTTAGGGATATCTTGAATGTCTGTAGATTCATCCAATGTTAAGTTGAAAGCAACGCAGCTTTTCAGATCACTCTACAGTGAACATACGATTATAGGACTAATTTCAAAATGCATCACTCAGTAGTGCAGTGGGAGATAGAAATTTATTCTATTGCCTGTTCAAGTTTTGAGTTCTGAGGAGCGAGAATTGCAATCACATTACTAATATTGTTATTTACAAATTCTCCATGAACGTAAGGTAGTTTACTTCGAGCAACATGCCAGCCATAACAAAACTTCAGTATTCAAAGGAAAAACTTCCTATTTTGTTGAGAGACTAAATTAGATTTCACAAATTTTATCTTATTTTTATCGCAGTTCTGATTCAGGAGGAAATTCAGATGCCATTTTTTTGTGGTTACATTCATGGTTAAGCTTTAAATTACTGGTTTTAAAGTGGTTGATGGTTGTATGATAGATAAAGCACAGAGCCTTTTCACCCTTAACAGTAAAAATCAAAATCATCTTCACATTGTTCGTTAAACACTCTTTTTTTGTTCGTATTTCCGTTTTATACTCTTCGGTTGCTCAATCATTTTAAACATGGCTTTTATAACTTTAACTAACTCTTTCACTGTCGAGAGCTCTGATCCTGAAGTCCCTCTCTGTGTCGAAAAACATTCGAAAAAAAAAACAGTTTCTTACCAAAATCTTAAGAATATTTTTCTGAGCGTTTTAAGAGTTTTTTTTTTTTTTGCCATCTCTGCTTACCGAGATGCAGAGGCATGAAGTTGATAGAAAGTGAACCGCTTATGGCAGCATCGGCGACTGCCGTTCACTTGGTAATAATATTTTTACTTTTATTCTGTTTTTTTTTAATAATTTATATTTTCAAGTAACTTTTGTGACCTATGAGACCAATATAATGTGTAATGCATATATATCCACTCGTTGTATGTAACACAATAACCGCACAAACATTGTTATCATTATAGTATTTACAAAACCTGTTTACACAAGCCAACAATAAGAAAAGTTGTTTATTACCATCGTTTTATAATATATACACGTACAGAGTCACTAGAAGTATTGCTGGTATCCTGGACATTGCTTGCGGTCACAAACTTCTCAGAACCTTGAAATTCATCTTCACTGACACTTCCATCTGTGTTAGAACTATCACTTGGAAAGAGAGCAGTCCCAGTTTGCCGGGAAGTGAGGTATACTTTGCCGAAAGCATGGTAAACAAGGCCTACTGAAATGGGACTCCCACATTGCACCACAGGCTCCCCGATTTTTTATACTGCACACACTAACCAGGCAGACCAGGCTAGGATTTATATTAGTGTATTTGTATAACATTAATTTTGCTAAGCCAAATTTGGCTAGGATTTATATTAGTGTATTTGTATAACATTAATTTTGCTAAGCCAAGTCTGGCTAATATTTATATTAGTGTGTACAATATTAATTTTGCTAAGCCAAGTCTGGCTAGGATTTATTCAAAGATAAGTTGTAATTTTTTTTTTTATTATTTTTTTATTATCACACTGGCCGATTCCCACCAAGGCAGGGTGGCCCGAAAAAGAAAAACTTTCACCATCATTCACTCCATCACTGTCTTGCCAGAAGGGTGCTTTACACTACAGTTTTTAAACTGCAACATTAACACCCCTCCTTCAGAGTGCAGGCACTGTACTTCCCATCTCCAGGACTCAAGTCCGGCCTGCCGGTTTCCCTGAATCCCTTCATAAATGTTACTTTGCTCACACTCCAACAGCACGTCAAGTATTAAAAACCATTTGTCTCCATTCACTCCTATCAAACACGCTCATGCATGCCTGCTGGAAGTCCAAGCCCCTCGCACACAAAACCTCCTTTACCCCCTCCCTCCAACCTTTCCTAGGCCGACCCCTACCCCGCCTTCCTTCCACTACAGACTGATACACTCTTGAAGTCATTCTGTTTCGCTCCATTCTCTCTACATGTCCGAACCACCTCAACAACCCTTCCTCAGCCCTCTGGACAACAGTTTTGGTAATCCCGCACCTCCTCCTAACTTCCAAACTACGAATTCTCTGCATTATATTCACACCACACTTTGCCCTCAGACATGACATCTCCACTGCCTCCAGCCTTCTCCTCGCTGCAACATTCATCACCCACGCTTCACACCCATATAAGAGCGTTGGTAAAACTATACTCTCATACATTCACCTCTTTGCCTCCAAGGACAAAGTTCTTTGTCTCCACAGACTCCTAAGTGCACCACTCACTCTTTTTCCCTCATCAATTCTATGATTCACCTCATCTTTCATAGACCCATCTGCTGACACGTCCACTCCCAAATATCTGAATACGTTCACCTCCTCCATACTCTCTCCCTCCAATCTGATATCCAATCTTTCATCACCTAATCTTTTTGTTATCCTCATAACCTTACTCTTTCCTGTATTCACTTTTAATTTTCTTCTTTTGCACACCCTACCAAATTCATCCACTAATCTCTGCAACTTCTCTTCAGAATCTCCCAAGAGCACAGTGTCATCAGCAAAGAGCAGCTGTGACAACTCCCACTTTGTGTGTGATTCTTTATCTTTTAACTCCATGCCTCTTGCCAAGACCCTCGCATTTACTTCTCTTACAACCCCATCTATAAATATATTAAACAACCACGGTGACATCACACATCCTTGTCTAAGGCCTACTTTTACTGGGAAAAAAATTTCCCTCTTTCCTACATACTCTAACTTGAGCCTCACTATCCTCGTAAAAACTCTTCACTGCTTTCAATAACCTACCTCCTACACCATACACTTGCAACATCTGCCACATTGCCCCCCTATCCACCCTGTCATACGCCTTTTCCAAATCCATAAATGCCACAAAGACCTCTTTAGCCTTATCCACACACCCCCTACCTTTCCTAAAGCCTCCTTGTTCATCTGCTATCCTATTTTCCGTCTTACTCTTAATTCTTTCAATTATAACTCTACCATACACTTTACCAGGTATACTCAACAGACTTATCCCCCTATAATTTTTGCACTCTCTTTTATCCCCTTTGCCTTTATACAAAGGAACTATGCATGCTCTCTGCCAATCCCTAGGTACCTTACCCTCTTCCATACATTTATTAAATAATTGCACCAACCACTCCAAAACTATATCCCCACCTGCTTTTAACATTTCTATCTTTATCCCATCAATCCCGGCTGCCTTACCCCCTTTCATTTTACCTACTGCCTCACGAACTTCCCCCACACTCACAACTGGCTCTTCCTCACTCCTACAAGATGTTATTCCTCCTTGCCCTATACACGAAAACACAGTTCCCTATCTTCATCAACATTTAACAATTCCTCAAAATATTCCCTCCATCTTCCCAATACCTCTAACTCTCCATTTAATAACTCTCCTCTCCTATTTTTAACTGACAACTCCATTTGTTCTCTAGGCTTTCTTAACTTGTTAATCTCACTCCAAAACTTTTTCTTATTTTCAACAAAATTTGTTGATAACATCTCACCCACTCTCTCATTTGCTCTCTTTTTACATTGCTTCACCACTCTCTTAACCTCTCTCTTTTTCTCCATATACTCTTCCCTCCTTGCATCACTTCTACTTTGTAAAAACTTCTCATATGCTAACTTTTTCTCCCTTACTACTCTCTTTACATCATCATTCCACCAATCGCTCCTCTTCCCTCCCACACCCACTTTCCTGTAACCACAAACTTCTGCTGAACACTCTAACACTGCATTTTTAAACCTACCCCATACCTCTTCGACCCCATTGCCTATGCTCTCATTTAGCCCATCTATCCTCCAATAGCTGTTTATATCTTACCCTAACTGCCTCCTCTTTTAGTTTATAAACCTTCACCTTTATAAAGTGCATAATTAAGTACATGATCGGTGTTATTAATTAAGTTAAATTTAATATATTGCACCATGTGTGAAAATGAGGAAATTAATGTAGATGACAAGCCCATGGAATTTAGAACAAAGAAAGCATCATTACAGACTAGAAAGGGGTATTTAATGAAGGCATACAATAAATGTTAGGAATAAATGAATCAAGAAACTGTGAATACTGATGATTTAGAATTGTATTTAGATGCTTTAGGGAATAGATATGATTCATACAAATTATATTACAAAAAATATGAAAGAGATTTACTGGTAAATTGTGCAGATGAGACAGAATTGGATATTATGATTAATAACTACTATGAATTAGAAGAAAAAATCTTTCTTGTAAAAGTCAGGCTTTGAATAAATTAAAAGGTGTAAACCAGGCAGTTAGTCAACCTATTCAAGTAAATGAGATGTCTTTGCCCAAACTCCCAGAATTATTGTAACAATGTTGGTAGAATTACCGACAATATGTAAAGTAAAGGGACACAAGTGCAACTAATGTGACATTTTATTGTGGCAACGTTTCGCTCTCCAGGAGCTTTATCAAGCCGTTACAACCAGTACATGGACAGAGAGGGTATATATAGGCTCAGAGTGAGGTGCAATACTAGTGGTAGTAGTAGTAGTAGTAGTAGTAGTAGTAGAAGTAATACAATATGTAGAACAATTAACTTGCACAAGAGTAAACGATATAAAGGCTTAAGTATTTGTCTGGTTTTTAAACGCACTAGAGAAGGGAAGACACTTCTGTACTTGTTACCCAGCAACCCTAAACCAGCACACATGTATGGTTTACCCAAGACCCATCAACATAATATTCCTCTCAGACCAATCACGTCAGGTATAGGCAGTGCACCACACAAACTAGCCGGAGTTCTTGCCAAACATCTTTCCTGCCTTCTGAGGACCATCAGCCCCGCTCATCTTAAACACTTAGGCGACCTTCTCAACCGCATCCGAAACCTCTCCATCCGTAACAAGAAACTTAGCAGTTCGGACGTGACTTCCCTCTTCACAAAAGTACCTACCACAAAAGCCATCGAGGTTCTACGACGTAAAGTCAATCAGGACCTTAATCTTCCTCTACCTCCCGGAGATTTTGTTGACTTGATTGAACTCTGTTAATTTCAACTGTTTTTCTTTCAATAACAAGCTCTACAAACAAACCTACGGCATGGGAATGGAGTCCCCCATCAGTGCCGTCCTAGCCAACATGTACATGGAATACCTAGAGTCCGAACACTTCCCCAACATCATCCCTTCAAGCATCACTTGGTTACGTTACGTGGACGACGTCCTCGTAATAACGCCCAAATGTTTTGATTAACAGAATCTACAGGCAAGGCTCAACGTAGTTGAACCGGCGATCCAGTTTACACTAGAAGAAGAATCCAATGACAAACTACCTTTCCTCGACGTCCTCATTCCCAAAGTAGACAACAGCCTAAGATTTCAAGTTTATCGGAAACCTACCAATAAAAACGATCTCACACACTTCTTTTCCAGTCAAGATACTAGGACCAAAAGAGGCATCATCATAGGGTTTTTCCTAAGAGCATACCGAATTTGTAGTCCTGAGTTTCTTGACGAGGAATGTACGTACATTCACCGAACCTTCACAGATTTACATTTTCCTTCCTTTTTCATCAAAGACTGCAAGAAAAGAGCCCTTCAGATCATTAATTCTCCACGCACCAACACCACTCCCAACAAAGTTATAATTTTTCCCAACATCCAGGTTGCACTGAACGTTTCTAAAGTACTTTCACAAGCCAACACCAGAGTCGCCATCGCTTCCAGCACTTCGATAAAGGATCTAACCAGAACAAAATCCAAGCACCACGAACCAGTCAATGCAGGGGTTTACACTATACCCTGTGGGGGTTGCGACAAGATTTATGTAGATGAAACAGCAAGAAACCTCGACACCCGCCTCAATGAACACATTTATGCATGTAGGAACGATAGCTTGAACAATGCCTGTGTACAACACCGAAATTCCACGAATCATCTCATGAAGTTCAGGGAAGCCCAACTAGTGATCAAAGAAACTAAATTCTGCAGACGCAAGTGCCTTGAATTTTCATTAATAGCTGTTTCTAATACAATTAAACAAAACAAAGGCAGCTTCACCATCTCTGAAGCCTTAGCTAGAATCCTCCTGAAAACAGTAAATCCTGCCATCACAGAGTCTCTCCTGTTAATACTACACAAGCACATTACAGAGAATGAACATTGAAACAGGCCTTCTCTATCCAGCCTACAATAGAAATATTTGTCTAACCAAATTTTTATATTTCCCAAGTAATAGCCTTTATATCGTTTACTCTTGTGCAAGTTAATTGTTCTACATATTGTATTACTTCTACTACTACTACTACTGCTACTACTACTACTACTACTACTACCACCACTAGTATTGCACCTCACTCTGAGCCTATATATACCCTCTGTGTCCATGTTCTGTTTGTAACGGCTTGTTAAAGCTCCTGGAAAGCGAAACGTTGCGACAATAAAATGTCACATTAGTTTGTGTCCTTTTACTTCCCAGAATTATGTTTACCTGTATTTAATCCTGGAGAAAACTGGGAGGAGTTTTGGTCAATTTTTAAAGCAGCTGTGCATGATAGGAATGACATGGAATGTGTTACTAAATTATTTTACCTCAAAGGGCAGATAAGAGGAGATGCTCACATGCTCATACAAGCCTTTCCCAATGTAGATGCTTCTTTCAAGGAAGCAGTTGATTTGTTGAAGGTCACTTATGGTAACAGAGAACAAAGTAGGTTGGATCTAGTGACTATCATTGTTAATTTAAAAACTCCAGATCACACTTACAAAGGTTTACAGCAGTCTAAAGTTAAACTGGAGAGCACTCTCAAAACTTTAAGTAATAAATATAATCTGAATGAATCAGACTGGTTATTGAGTGCCACTGTACAGAATAAATTAAGCTGTAAAATGGTTGAATGGTTCTCGAAAAAGTATCACGAAGGTTATTTTGGTCTGGAGAAAATAAGACTAGGTCTACAAGAATTAATTGTTCAGTTGCAGACCAGCCAACCAAATCCTTTTAAAGATGCAACACATAATAACTCTGAGGTATCTCTCAAGTTTCACAAAGGGAAAAATTATCCCAATGTTAATAATCAAAATTAATCTCCTAAAAAGAGTTGCATAGGCACATATTAAATAGTAAGAATCAGAAATAGTGATTCTCCACATCAAAGTAAGAAGAATAAGTACTCTCCTAAGGTATAGTCCAGTTAATAAGAAACCAGTCAAAGAAAAGAGAGATTGTTTCTTCTGCAAGGGCACTCATTTTTCTAAGAATTGCAATGCATACAATTCATGGAATGATAAAGTTGAAAGATTGGAGGAACTTGACAGATGTATCAGGTGTTTAGGTAATCACAATGTAAAGGACTGTCATGCCAAATTAAACTTCTGTTATCAATGTCACAAAGGAAGACACCATATAGTCATGTGTAAAGGTCTATATGATAATGTTGATAATAATGATAATGTTGACAACCCTGACACAACGGTAGCTAATATAAAGATTGCTGCTAATGTTAATAATGCCGGTTTCGCTGAAGAAGCCTTACCTGTGTTAAAGGTAAAAATTGATGATAAAAGGCATAAATGAAAATATGTAACTGCATTATTAGACCAAGGATCGCAACGTACTTTCATAAAACGTAAATGCCTTAATGGGATGAAGGTACAAATCGGAGATCCTACAACTCTAAAATTATCTGGTTTTCTCTCAGATAAAAGGGCTCAATTATATGACACTGTTTATGTAACTGTCAGGTTGGGCAATGAGAAAAAACGTATTAATGCAGCAACTCTAGATAGGCACCCAGAGAAAATATCTACAATAGCGATTAGTAAAGCTACTGAAAGGCTTTCACATAATGTAAATTTAGCACCTTCTGGGGTAAGTGATAACTCTGTAGGGCCAATAAATATTTTGATGGGTAGTGACTATTATGCCTCCTTTGTAAAAGATATAGTAAAGAAATGTAGTGTCACTCTTTTAAAGACTGCAGGAGGTCATGTAATGTATGGTAGGATTCCTCGTATTAATAATGAATGACTCCAGGAAACTATAAATACCATCACTGTGTGTCTTACTCATGAAATAGTGCCCCAGTATAATTCTTCCATAGAGGATGGTGTTGAACCAGTCCATAAATTGTGGGAATTAGACAGCATAGGAATCAGTGTAAATGAAGAAAGTCCAGATGATTCCTTTACTCAGGAACAATACCTGAAAGATGCAAAATTTGAATCTGGACAATACTGAACCATCCAGAATTGCCCACTAATTACAGGATGGCATATGGACAATTAAAGGCTCAACTCCGCCTTTAATATGATGATATAATATAATGATATAATTGCTGAACAATTAAATAATAAATTTATAGAAGAGGTACCTTCCAAGCAAGCCAAAATTTATAGTCACTATTTGCCACAACACGGAGTGAAGAAGGATTCTAAGACCACTCCTCTGAGGATTGTGTTTAATTGTAGTGCCAGGAGTAACAAAAATGTACCTAGTTTAAATAACTGTTTGATGACGGGTCTGTCGTTGGCGGAAAAGTTAGGATATTTCTTATTAAATTTCAGGGTGAAGAATTATGCCTTTACAACTGACATAAGTAAAGCTTTTCTAAGAGTGGGTTTACAAGAGGCTGACCGGGATTGTACCCGCTTCTTATGGCCTGAGAATTCTAGTGACCCACTTAGCCCTCTGAAAACCTTTCGTTCTAGGAGTGTATTATTTGGTGCTACATCCAGTCCGTTCCTACTTCAAGCGATGATAAATGCACACCTTAAACGTACAGGAAGTGCATTGAGTAAAGTAATGAGTAAACAATTTTATGTGGACAATTTCCTGGGTGTGACGTCAACAAAAGAGGAACTGTTAATGACTTATGGAGAGGCTAATAATATAATGCACAGTGCAAATATGCATCTGAGGGAATGGAATAGTAATTCGTCCAAATTAAAGGAAAAAATGAATAGAGATTACCCTGGAGATGAAGTACCAAAATGTAGTAATGTACTGGGATTAATTTGGGATACTGAGAGAGATTTGTTACTGTTAAAACTTAATAATTACAGTAAGCCCAATAAATAAACTAAGAGAGTCTTGCTTGCTGAAGTTTCCATATGTTTTTATCCATTAGGCTTAGTGTCACCCCTTACTATCAGAGGGAAATTGTTAATACAAGAAGCATGGAAGCTTAAATGTGCTGGGATGAAACTCTACCTGAGGAATTCATTAACAGGTGGGAAAAATTTATTGGTGATTATGAAAAAATTCCAGTGTTGGAGTTCCCACGCCAGGTGGCCAATCCAGATGGGAAAAACATACTCCACATTTTTTGCGATGCTTCAAAATTGGCGTAAGGAGCAGTTGCTTACCTTCAATGTAATAATAGTGTTATTTCTCTTGTTATGTCTAAGGCTAAAGTGTCTCCAACTAAATCATGCACCTTTCCTCAGTTGGTATTAACAGCCATTTATGTAGGTGTCAAATTAGCTAATTATATAAGAAATAAGTTGCAGGAGATAAATATTAGCAACACTGTAATTTGGTCTGATAATGAGGTATCCTTACAATGGATTCGTAATGGGAACAGACTATTATATTTCTGAAATTAATCAGAAATATAATAGTCTGGGTCAGCATATGTTAACACTTAATCATATACCTGGTGATGAGAATCCTGCTGATTCCTTGTCTCGAGGTTTGCCTTATGCTAAATTCGTAAATGCTGTATCATGGTTTAAAGGACCGAGCTGGTTATTAAATAAAGTTAATTGGCCTGTACAAAAGGCGTATATTGCTCCTGTTGAAATTACTGTGCCCACTGCTCCAGTAGTTTGTCCCACCTTAGCCATTGATATAAATAGGTATTTTTCTTTACCCAATGTAACTAAGTTGGTGTTTAAATTTCTAAACAAAATAAATATCTCATATAATTTTCCCACCCTCTTGAATATTGGATAAAGAGGGTACAGGAAGAAATCTACAGAGATGAGATTAAATTAATGATGGAAAGAAAAATTGTGAAAGGTTCCATAATAGAGTAATTGGGGCTGCATTTAGAGAATAATGTAATTAGGTGCAGAGGTAGGTTACAAAATGCTGAATTGGGTGATTATGCTAAACACTCTATCTTACTGCCCAAAACTCATCATCTAACAATTTTGGTTGTTTTAAATGCCCATAAAAATATAATGCACGGTGGGGTACAAGATACCTTTAATTGTATTAGGGAAACTTTCTGGATTCCACAAGGACGGCAAAGTGTAAAAAACATAAGAACATAAGAACATAAGAAAGGAGGAACACTGCAGGAGGCCTGCTGGCCCATACTAGGCAGGTCCTTTACAATTCATCCCACTAACAAAACATTTGCCCTACCCAATTTTCAATGCCACCCAAGAAATAAGCTCTGATGTGAAAGTCCCACTCAAATCCAACCCATCCCACTCATGTACTTATCCAACCTAGATTTGAAACTACCCAAAGTCCCAGCCTCAATAACCCAACTAGGTAGACTGTTCCACTCATCAACTACCCTATTTCCAAACCAATACTTTCCGATGTCCTTTCTAAATCTAAACTTATCTAATTTAAATCCATTACTGCGCGTTCTCTCTTGGAGAGACATCCTCAAGACCTTATTAATATCCCCTTTATTAATACCTATCTTCCACTTATACACTTCGATCAGGTCTCCTCTCATTCTTCGTCTAACAAGTGAATGTAACTTAAGAGTCTTCAATCTTTCTTCATAAGGAAGATTTCTGATGCTATGTATTAATTTAGTCATCCTACGCTGAATGTTTTCTAACGAATTTATGTCCATTTTGTAATACGGAGACCAGAACTGAGCTGCATAATCAAGGTGAGGCCTTACTAATGATGTATAAAGCTGCAGTATGACCTCTGGACTTCTGTTGCTTACACTTCTTGATATAAATCCCAGTAATCTATTTGCCTTATTACGTACGCTTAGGCATTGCTGTCTTGGTTTAAGGTTGCTGCTCACCATAACCCCCAAGTCCTTTTCGTAATCTGTATGGCTAAGTTCTACATCATTTAATTTATAAGTACTAGGGTTATGGGCACTCCCAAGCTTCAGAACCTTGCATTTATCTACATTGAACTGCATCTGCCACTTTTCTGACCAAGAATAGAGTTTGTTTAAATCATCCTGAAGTTCCCTAACATCTACGTTTGAATCAATTATCCTACCTATCTTTGTGTCATCGGCGAATTTGCTCATATCACTAGTAATTCCCTCATCAAGATCATTGATATATATTATAAATAACAACGGGCCCAAGACTGATCCCTGTGGAACGCCACTTGTTACAGATCCCCACTCGGATTTAACCCCATTTATGGACACTCTCTGCTTCCTGTCAGTGAGCCATGACTCGATCCACGAGAGCACTTTTCCCCCAATGCCATGAGCTGCCACTTTCTTTAACAGTCTATGGTGCGGAACTCTATCAAAAGCCTTACTAAAATCTAAGTAAATAATATCAAATTCTTTATTGTGGTCAACAGCCTCAAAAGCTTTACTGAAGAAAGTTAATAAATTAGTTAGACAAGACCGGCCTCTTGTGAATCCATGCTGAGTATCATTAATCAAGCTATGCTTATCGAGATGGCTTCTTATAATCTCAGCTATAATTGACTCTAGTAATTTGCCTACAATTGAGGTCAGGCTTATTGGGCGGTAATTTGACGGTAACGACTTGTCCCCTGTTTTAAAAATAGGAGTTACATTAGCCATCTTCCACATATCAGACACTACACCTGTTTGAAGAGATAAATTAAAAATATTAGTTAATGGTTCACAGAGTTCCATTTTGCATTCCTTAAGAACCCTTGAAAAAACCTCATCAGGACCCGGCGACTTATTTTGCTTCAGTCTGTCTATCTGCCTCACAACCATCTCACTAGTGACTGTGATGTTACATAATTTATCTTCTTCTAGCCCACTGTAAAAATTAATTACTGGAATATTGTTAGTGTCTTCCTGTGTAAAAACTGAGAGAAAATAATTATTTAAAATCAAGCACATTTCATTCTCATTGTCAGTAAGGTGCCCATAGTTATTTTTAAGGGGACCTATCTTATCTCTAACTTTTGTTCTATAGACCTGGAAAAAACTTTTTGGGTTAGTTTTAGAATCCCTAGCAACTTTAATTTCATAGTCCCTTTTAGCTTTTCTTATCCCCTTTTTAATGTCCCTCTTAATGTCAATATACTGATTCATAAGATGACCCTCACCTCTTTTGATACGCCTATAAATTCCTTTCTTATGCCCTAGTAGATATTTGAGCCTATTATTCATCCATTTTGGGTCATTTCTATTTGATCTAATTTCTTTATATGGGATAAACGCTCTTTGAGCAGCATGTATAGTGTTCAGAAAACTGTCATATTGATAGCTCTCTTCGTTACCCCAGTCAACAGATGATAAGTGTTCTCTAAGCCCATCGTAATCTGCTAAGCGAAAATCTGGGACTGTTACTGAGTTATCGCTACTATCGTACTTCCATTCAATGCTAAATGTAATTGACTTGTGGTCGCTAGCACCCAGTTCCTCTGAAATTTCTAAATTATTAACAAGGGATTCATTGTTTGCCATAACTAAGTCAAGCAGGTTATTTCCATTTGTAGGTTCTGTCACAAACTGCTTCAAAAAACAATCCTGAAATACTTCTAAGAAGTCGTACGATTCTAAATTCCCAGTCAAGAAATTCCAATCAACATGACTAAAGTTAAAGTCTCCTAGAATTACTACATTATCGTGCCTTGTGGCCTTAACAATTTCCTCCCATAGTAGTTTCCCTTGGTCCCTATCTAAGTTAGGGGGACGGTATATCACTCCTAAAATCAGTTTTTCATGCCCCTCTGAAAATTCTATCCAAACAGACTCTGTATGTGTTACTTCAGACTTAATACCCGTTTTTATGCAACAGTTCAAGCGATCTCGGACATACAATGCCACCCCACCCCCCCTCCCAATACTTCTATCTTCTTGGAACAATTTAAAACCCTGAATAAGACATTCCGCAGGCATGTCCCGACTTTTTGAATTAAACCACGTCTCAGTTAAGGCAAATACATCAATGTTACCTACACTAGCAACTAATCTCAACTCGTCCATCTTATTCCTAGCACTACGGCAATTAGCATAATAAACATTGAAAGACTCTCCTTTCTCTTTACCCTTCCTGCTCATTTCTATTTTCCTACTAAACCTATTACTGTCCTTATCACCCAAGGTCCCTGGCTTTTCAATATCTATCTCGTTCTTATTATTACTAGTTTCCCTAGAACTCGTAATATTACTACACTGGGACTTCACTGTTTTCCTGCCAAAACCCATACCACTAACTATTCCTAGTTTAAAGTCCTAACTGCTCCCTCCACTGCAGTTGCCAGTGCTCCCACCCCACACCTAGATAAGTGAACCCCATCCCTAGCATACATGTCATTTCTGCCATAGAAGAGGTCCCAGTTGTCAATGAATGTTACCGCATTTTCCTTACAGTATTTGTCCAGCCAGCAATTGACACCAATTGCCCTGGACAACCATTCACTTCCAACTCCCCTCCTTGGCAAAATACCACATATGAGAGGGTTCCCACCCTTACTTCTAATTATTTCTATTGCTGACCTATACCTGCTAATCAGGTCCTCACTCCTACGTCTGCCAACATCGTTGCCTCCAGCACTGAGACAGATAATAGGATTGCTCCCATTACCTCTCATGATGTCATCCAGACGGCTAACAATATCCTCCATCCCAGCCCCAGGAAAGCAAACTCTCTGTCTCCTACTCCTGTCCTTCAAGCAGAACGCCCTATCCATATACCTAACTTGGCTATCCCCAACAACAACAATATTCTTACCTTCCTTAATGTCTTTCGTCGTGTCGTTCCCAGTAGTCAACTCACATTCGTCGGGTAGCACTGAGAATGTATTGGATGTTTCCACAACAGTTTCCACGGCAGTCTCTTTCTTCTTCATCGTTTCTACCTTTCCATTCGTCTTCTTAATCGTCAACTTCTTTCCCTGCTGTCCAGCCACTGACCAGTTTCCCTTCTTGACCTGAGGACTCAAAACAGGAGGACTACGAATCTTCTTGTTTTCCTCGGTCAATCGCCTAATTTCCAAATTCGCCAACCTCAATTCTTCCTTAAGCTGTTGGTAAAGTTGCTCGATGGAGGGCATCTTGCTTCAATTCTAGAGAGCGCGCAAACAGGTCTTCACAGAGCCAAGTACACGTCAACACTGCGCAAATGCCAACTCAATCAGGAGCTACTGCGCAGCACGTCCGCACGGCCCAATAGCGATGTCGCCGTGTGGATGCCAGATCCTATATGTACCCAGGTCCTCCACCATTGCCACAGGAGCGTGTTAATTAGTGAAAGCATTTGATGTAACAGGTGTAGACTCCAGTGGTCCAATCATTTTAACAGGTACTTCAGATGGTGTTCCACTGAAAGTGTATGTATGCTTGTTCACTTGTACTGCTACTAGGGCAGTTCATTTAGAAGTGGCACAGGACTTGTCTGCAGAACAGTTTATACAGCTGTTTCGAAAATTTGCAGCTAGGAGATCCTGTCCGAGATTGATGATTTCGGATAATGCCACCAATTTTGTAGCGGGTGCTCAACACTTGATAGAATTAAATAAGAGTAACGATGTTCAGTCCCTGTTAACCCAACGAGGGTGTACCTGGAAATTTATTACTCCTAGAGCCTCTTGGCAGGAGGGCTGTACGAAAGACTGATAGGCACAGTGAAGAGGTGTGTCTCCATAAAGTACTACACAGTAAGATAATTAATTTGGAGGAATTCCGTGCAGTGTTGATGGAGGCAGAGAATCGAATAAATAATCGGCCTCTCTCGTACATGAGTGATACACCTGATGCAGATGTATTAACACCTTCTCACCTAATATGTGGAAGGAAATTGGAAGCTGCCCCTGTCTATAGAGATAATCCCGAAGAAAGTGATGAAGATTACAATGATGCGGCAGTGTTGTGTGATAAATTTAGAATGCTAAATAAAGTAATTGATCATTGGTCTAATGTGTGGCGTAAGGAATATCTTCTTACACTACGTGAACACTTTTATGGTGTGACAGAGGCAGTAAATCGATAGAATATTCAACGAGGTGACATTGTGTTAATTGATACTGAACAACATCGAACACTGTGGCCTCTGGGCAAAGTATTGACATTGTACCCAGATGCACAAGGCGTTGTCCAGAATGTCAAAGTGTTGTATTGTAGCCAGGAAAATTTGCGCACGATTAATAAATTGATTCCCTTGGAATTAAATGGTATTCAATCAAATGTAAATGAAAATCTAAGGGAAAGTGACACAAGTGATATTGAAGATAATGCTCAACAAGTGATGCAAGAAGATGAAATTATAGTAAGGCCCACTAGGAAAACAGCCACTCAAGCCAGAACTGGCTGGAATCGTCTCCTAGAGGAAGGAGCAATTTGAGTCGTTTAGCAACGAACTCTGCCCTGCTGCAGTGTGGAAAATACTATATATTATCCGAAAATATAGTGTATTTTGCATGTAAATTAATGAAATTCATTGTAGTTAATAAAAATTAATTTGTAAATGAAAAAGGAACCAGCGATAGGGTTAGCGTCGCTTGGGGAGAGGGATGCCATGTTTTGAATTGGGCTAGAAGGGACGGTAGTGAATGGGAAGAATATTTCGTCGCTCTGGAGGTTAAAATGTGATGGAAACCTCTCAAATAGGAGCAGAAATTGTTGGAGTTACAGTCCTGCAGACTGTGAGAAACGAATGACTGGACAGGACTCCGAAATTAGATGGAAAAATGGATAAGAATTACATCATACTCCAGATAAGTAATGTCTTTATATGTTGAAATTCTGGCCATTAGTTTCTTCATATTTTAAGCAGGGGGATGTGGATGACACGCCAAGTAATCTCCAGACAAATTGGTGAGTGTTATTAATATACATTCTCCGTCTGATATATAGATGTGTATATGTATTCATTAACTCAATTTAACATACAGTCCATATAATTTATATTAATAGTTTACCAGAATTACTGGTGATGTATTTCATTTGGAATTAATATAGGTCCAGAGTGACTTGTGGAAGTATGAGAGTAGTAGGTATTCGAAAGGGGACATTTTTTGCGACCTAGAATGCTTCAAAATTCCTACATGTCTATAGCATTTGATAAGGAATAATTATATTTGTTACCAATTACTGGTATGTATCTTATGAGGGTCATCCAGATAATTTTAGTATTACACAGCCCTACACTAGGAATGAAGTTCTGAGTTTGCTGTATGCATGTATAAACTTGCATCAGGAAACATGCCCTGCGTTACTGGGTACCTGATGTTACCAGCAGTGATGGTTCAGTGGTTAGAGTATTGTGGATTCTGGCTGGCTTCCCATTATGCAGACTAAAACAACATGGATTCGATCCACGGCTAGTTGCCATATTGTTAATATATGCATTTATATATTTACCAAACTGAGGCCAACCGAGATTAGATCCTGCGACAAATTCCCCCGCCTAAAGAGACAGAACAACGTTGCCTTAGCCACTTAACCAGCGACCCTTAACCACTTAACTTTGCGATTTTGACTTAAACGGCAATGCTCTTCTTGCTGGATAAGACAATCGAAAATTTGTGTATGCAGTAATTTTGCGAAAATCATTCTGAACCTAATAAAAAAATATATTTCATTGTGTTTATTTTTAAATTATTGTAAACATATCTAAAATACATTTAGTTGGATTAGGCTAAATTAAACTGCACTTGTCATAATAAGGTTGAGTAAGTTTTCTAGATTATTAATTTTTACTTTTACATAAATGAAAAAAAAAATATATATAAGCATAAAAGAGAAAATTTTAGAAAGGACTTAATTTTAAATGACTTCAATAACAACACTGCGATAGCCAAGGATTCGAACCCATGTTGTACTGGCCTGCCTCATGGTAAGCGAGAACCACATGACGCTTTAAACCACAGGACAACCCATCCCTACAAAAATGGCGCAGCCAAAACAGCTAGCTGTTTGGCCGCCATCCGTGCTCGTGAGGGTAGTACACCAAACAGGGATGAGAATGAAATTAGCTTAGAAGCTCCACACCTTCGGATGGCGCCCCACAGCTAGCTCTGCTGGCTGCGCCATTCTTGTGGGGTTGGGTGGTACTGTCGTTTAAAGCGTTATGTGGTTCTCGCTTACCAAGAGGCAGGCCAGTACAACATGGGTTCGAATGCTTGGCTAGCACAGTGTTGTAATTGATATATATATATATACATATATATATATATATATATATATATATATATATATATATATATATATATATATATATATATATACATGGTACTGTCGTTTAAAGCGTTATGTGGTTCTCGCTTACCAAGAGGCAGGCCAGTACAACATGGGTTCGAATGCTTGGCTAGCACAGTGTTGTAATTGATATATATATATATATATATATATATATATATACATATATATATATATATATATATATATATATATATATATATATATATATATATATATATATATATATATATATATATATATATATATATATATATATATATATATATATCGTGCCGAATAGGCAGAACTTGCGATCTTGGCTTCAATAGCAACGCTCATCTTGCCATATAAGACAAGCGAAAATTTGTGTATGCAATAATTTCGCCAAAATCATTCTGAACCTAACGAAAAAAATATATTTCACTATGTTAATTTAGTATTAAATTATTGTAAACAAATCTAAAATATATTTAGTTGGGTTAGGCTAAAATAAATTGTTCTTCTTATAATAAGGTTAGGTAAGTTTTCTAAGATTCTTTTGGAGGAAAATTAAAAATGTTTTCATTAACATTAATGAAAAAAATGTATCTTTAAACGTATAAGAGAAAATTTTAGAAAGGACTTAATTTTAAATGAGTTCTTGCTAATTGACCAGTTTTACATATTCGGCACGACATATATATATATATATATATATATATATATATATATATATATATATATATATGCAAAACAACCACTCTGAAAGAATAGAGAAATTCCAAGCGCTTTCGTGAGTAGTCACGAAAGCGCTTGGAATTTCTCTATTCTTTCAGAGTGGTTGTTTCGCATATTCTGAAATCACCTGTTTACTGTGATCTTATTGCATATATATATATATATATATATTTTTTTTTTTTTTTTTTACCAATAGGAATATTTTATTACATAATATGGTACAGAAGATTTAAGAGATACATTGTTGATATAAAGGTGGCATATACGGTACATGTTGTTACGTGTGTATCACCGATTATAAGGCGAAAATCTCATCCAGCTCCTCAGAGCTGGGGCGTGTGCCCAAAATGCAGCATGCATTACCCCTTTGAACAGCCGCACTGAGCCGCTGGAACAGAAAACTAGCTGCCCTGGGATCCCTAGTTACCCTGATGAGTCTTTTTCCCAGCTCCTTAAGGAAATTAGATGCACTCTTTCCCCATGAGCCAAGGGTCTCTGAGCCTATGGGAACAAACATATAATGATGGGCAAGTTCTCCATATTTTCTAGACTTTTGGGACTCCCTAAAGCTGGCAGCTGCCCCTCCTTCCTCCCTGGTGTATTGGAGATAGGTATCAGCCAAGGTAGATGCACATGTATAGTCCCACACCACCTGCTTCCCATCTGTCCAGGCTTGAAGGGTGATACCATCTGGACGCTTCTGGCTGCCGTCAGATCTGCATAGTTGCGGTGGCTCCCTTACTGCTGGGCATCCAGCTGTTGTGAGGCTCCTCTTGATAATGTTATTAACCTCCTCATGTCTTGCAATCTTTCCCTCGGATTTACGGCACACAAGACCATGGTACCCGAATCGGTCTGCTGCTTCACTGCCACAAATACACCTGTGTTCGGCGAGAATAGGGGCGGCAAGTCGAAGGACAACACCGATGCGGATGGTCTGTGGGTCGAGGCGTGTGCCAAGGCTGGAGTTGGGAACAGCCAACAGAAAGTCCCCAGCATGAGGGGCTCTCACTGCCAGCAGGCGGGCTCTATCCTTCCCTGACACACTCTGAAGCATCGTTGAGGCTATAATTTCCACTATTGGACCATCCCAGTGTGATTGTTTGTAGTTGTTGGGGGGAGCAGGTCTGGTTTCTGAGCCCGTTAGATTATCCCAGATCATTGCTCCGTCAATGAATTTTTGGTCCTGGACTCCAATCTTGTCCCTAAGATGTTCAGGGAGAATCGCTGCTACAAGCTCTCTGGATGCAATACACGAGGACAGAAAAGCAGGTAACGCAATCTGTGATGACTTGCGGACACCAATGCCTCCTAGTCTGACTGGAAGTGTAGCTTGGTTCCACTGCCCGTCTTCTAGATTAAGGTTAAGTACTTTCGTAAAAATCTGCCTCAGAATACTGTCATATTCGTGCAGTATAGGGTTATCATATGAAGGTGCACATCTTAGGAAATATGTCAACCTGGGCAGACTCAAGCACTTTGTGAGAAGGTACAAGGCATCGTGGGTGTCCAGATTGCCAATTCGTTGTTCCATTCTCCTTAACTCTTCCAATTTCTTCCTGAGAATTGTGTCAATGGCATTGCTTCCCAGAGGTGCTCCTAGCAAGACACTATTTGTGGGGGCAATGACTGCTGCTCCTGGTAGTTTTGATCTCACTGCATTTATCACTTGTTGACTGACTGAGATGATTTCACATTTGGATGGATTCAGGATGAGACCCATTTCCTGTCCCCGTGTCATTACCTGTGTAAGGTCATGTAGGAGGGACTCTTTTGTACCTGCTAGTGTGCCATCATCTAGGAACCAGATGTTTAGCTCGCTGGTCAGTCTGACTGTGATTTCCCTAACTGCAATACAGAAGAGAAATGGTGCAAGAGGATCTCCTTGTTGGACACCCTCCGATGATGTGATTTCATGCTCTCCAAAGAGAAGCATTGATTCCTTGCTATACCCAGCTGAAACAAAAGGGAAGAGACCAGGGAAATGTTCTTGTACTGCTGCTAATACCACGTCTCTTTTCAGGAGATTGAATGCATTCTTGAAATCTAATTTTACCACTGCATTGTCCTCAGGCAGGTTGTTGATATATGCCCTTGTTGCATGAACCGCTGCTTCACTTCCTTGAGAGACCCCAAAGCCAAGCTGGTTTGGTTGAAGCATCATGGCTGCCTGTGCACGAATACTTCGGACAGCAGCTTTGGATACGAGGCGGCGTAAGGTGTTGCCTACTGCAATTGGCCGAATTCCTCCATCCTTCTTTTTAAGTGCACAAAGTGTTGCACCAAAAAAGAAAGGTCTAATTTCATCAGGAATCAGACCAGCCAAGGAATTGTTGACGAACCTTGTGATCTCTGAAAGCAGTGTCTCTGCAATTTCCCCAATAACTGGATTAACCATTTCCTTTAAATGCTGTGGCCTTATTCCAGTGTAACCCCCAGCAGAGCCAGATGGGAAC
The DNA here is from genome assembly GCF_038502225.1 of Cherax quadricarinatus. Classification (NCBI taxonomy): domain Eukaryota; kingdom Metazoa; phylum Arthropoda; class Malacostraca; order Decapoda; family Parastacidae; genus Cherax; species Cherax quadricarinatus. Next base: position 55,975,076 of record NC_091300.1, on the reverse strand, counting down.
GACATTATTGCTTTGTAAATGTCTGAGTCTTCCACAATCAATGGTTCCATAGTGGGGACAGAGGTGTTGGAACTGTTGGTGCCACTGGTTTCCCTGGCAGGGTGCTTTCCTCTAAGTGCTTCAGCCGTGTCAGCATCCCTGGGAGCAACTGTATCTTCACTGGTAATAATTCTGATTGCCCCCACTGTGTTGCCCTCTTCAATTTTCTTGCTCACCTGGACTCTGACTTTTTCACTATCAGTAGAGTGAGTGGGGGTTCTGCCTCTCCCTTTTTTGTGTTGACGGGGAAGGTGAATGAGGTTATCAACTCTAGGAAAATCTCTTAAGGATTTAATTATCATTGAGGCTAGCCTCTTTCCCCTTCTTTCCGGCACAGCTAAGCAGACATTGCCAAAAAGTAGCAAGTTGTGCCATGCCTTGATGGTTGGTGGAGCATTTAAGATAGTGGAACCATCGTTTACTTTTTTCAGGAGGTCTGTAAGTTTCCCAGCTGCGTGTGGACGGGCTGCTTTGGGAATATGTGTGAGTGTCCTCGTACCTGTTGCTTTAATTGCTTCCAAGAGATTGTCTGATGAGATAAAATCTGTTGGAGTAGGTTCAGGTACCTGAGGTGGCTCTGGATCATCACTTTCCACAGGAGGACATCCTGAACCAGGGCAACTACCGTGTTTGCGGAGGAAACCATTAGAGTTGAGACAACGAAGCTGTAAGCATGACCGACACTTGCCTCTCCTAGTATTGCCAGCCGTGCCATTTCCCTGGCTGCTTGCTTCCTCCTGGTTGGCATCCATCTGCTAGACTAGACAATAGGAGTGGAATATGACATGCTGGGTGGGTATGGTGCTAATTACAAAACCTCTCATCCACAGAATAAAAAGTACACAAACATCATCACTCCGACGTCTCTTGTCTTCCGTCACTCGCGACTTGTTCTATGCACAGCAAAAATGACAAACCATTTGATATTATTGGTTATTATTTTTGACTTGCTGGAAAATTGCTAATGGGTGTTGTGGTCTTCCATCAAATATTTTTTGAATTGTTGTTATCGTTTTGATTAAATTTCTACCTGTCTGTCCTCATGTATTGAGGACTGACAGGTGATGTGCTCAGTCCATTAGGACTGTTGAACTGAACACACCGACTCAAAGATGAGGGATTGATTACCTCAAACTCCTGCTCCTCCTTGATTCAACCTTTTTTGCATTGGACTGAAGAAGCTACTTTGTGGCGAAACGTTTCAAGAATAAAGATACCCAAATATTGCCAAAGTATCTCATTTATCAACTTGCAGGTTTTGTAAACAATTCATACACAATGTGAAGTGTTATTACTGACTAATAATTTGAAATATAGTCACTGACTAATAATATGAAGTCTAGTCAGTGACTGATAATGTGAAATGTAGTCACTAATAATGTGAAGTGTACTCAATGACTAATAATGTATAGTTACTGGCTAATAATGTACAGTAGCTGACGTCACTGAAGTATAGTAAGTGACTCCAGTGGTGAAGTGTAGTAGCTGACTCCAGTGGTGAAGTGTAGTAGCTGACTCCAGTGGTGAAGTGTAGTAGCTGACTCCAGTGGTGAAGTGTAGTAGCTGACTCCAGTGGTGAAGTGTAGTAGCTGACTCCAGTGGTGAAGTGTAGTAGCTGACTCCAGTGGTGAAGTGTAGTAGCTGACTCCAGTGGTAAAGTTTAGTAGCTGACTCCAGTGGTGAAGTGTAGTAGCTGACTCCAGTAGCAAAGTTTAGCAGTTGAGTTTAGTCGCTGGCACAAATACTGTGAAGTTTATTCATCGATATACGTTAGTTTTATAAGTATGAATAAGCCAATGAGCGTTTATTACGTAAGGTTTGTTGGGGTTGAATTATCAGCAAAATATTTCACTGTCCGTAATTGTGGACGTTTGACGAAGAAAAAATCTTGGGCACCGGCCTAATGAATACCCACTAGGGTAATGTAAAATGTGATTAAGCTCTTAAATGTGCTGCAGTGGTGCGCAAGGTATTAAATTCGCTGATAACTGTAACATTTTGGTATTCCTAGTCACTGCATCGAACGTTGCATTTTCTTTACGAGGCAAGTGTTTGCATCGTCTGGTGTAGACGTTTCCCTCCCTCAGCCAGCGGTGTATCCATCTGCACACCGTGGAGACGCTGACGCCAGATGACTGAGCAATAGCGCGCAGCGACATGCCATCCACCCACATACGGACAAACTTGGCGCGTTCACTCAAACATGTTGGCATACACCTGGAGCGCACCTGCATAATGATCTTCTGTTGAAATGTAATAGAAAATATTGTCAACTTCGCGCATCACAACTTGTAAATTGTGCAATAGGATTTGCAAAGTCATTATCACTGGTCGACATAAAAAATCATTGTCAAAGATATTTGAAGGTATTTTGGTGTTGCTGAATTCGAAAATGGCAGTAGGTTTCTCAGATTGGCTCTAGTTTGTGAGATATTTCATACCTACCCTAAAATTAACTGGGAACTTAAACATAACGCGCGTATGTGTATATATACTGACAATTTATATATACAGATAGTTTTAATGAAGATTAAAATTTTAATATTTAACGAAAGGAGTTGTATCAGCAACGACCACGTAACAATACTGTAACCTTTTTTTTGTAAAAAAAATTCCAGATAAACATGAGTCCTTCACGAAGAACATGCTTCAACAATCTCAAAGTATTTTGCTACATTTATGGCGAATACTCTTTTCAAAAACAAAGAAGAAAGACCACAAATTTCGTAAAACAAGCTTATCTTGCTTATTGTGGAGTGTGTGCCTGTGGTGGCTAGAGACCCGGTAAACCACCACGACTGTTGTTTCTGTATGGTGAATGTGTTCGGTTTCAATGGATACATGAAAGTCGACCTGTGCTACAGAGCGAACACGTTCCCATACCAGTGTTTACAACACTGCCTGACCTTTCGTTGTCAGATGTTGAAGAAACTCGGGTGTTGAAGAAATTGCTATCAACTATGTTAGGATGTAACACATACTAACACAGGTGATAGTAGTACTCAATAATCTGATAGGTGACATTCTGTCAAAGCAAGCATATGAACTTTTAGCATCAAGACTAAACGAAAGGACCTGTTTACAACAGAGTCGCTGTATGATCCTGGTGAGTTTAGCGTTTAGTGTTGATTATAATAATAAAAATACAACAATTTAAGCAAACTTATCGGACAAAAAAGGGTGAACTCCTTACTTCAGCCAAAATGAAGAATTTGTAGACTGCCAAAATGTCCCTGGACTTCATCAAATAGGACTTTAACATCGATCAGGAGATTAGTGGATGTTTATAGACAGCACCAATAGAAGCATGAAATATGTCTTATTGCAAAATGGTAACCGGTATGCATCTCTTCCAAGTGTTCACTAAACAAAGCTTAAAGACTTCGAAAATGTCGAAGTGTATTGCAGAAGCTTTGCTATTATGAGCACAAGATGTCTATTTGTGTTGATCTGAAGATGGTAAACTTCTTGCTTTCCAACAGCGGATATACAATGTACTCTTGTTTCACTTGTTTGTAGAACAGTAGGGCCAAAAGTGACATGAACAAAAGTGACATGGCCGTCAAAGGAAAACATTATTGTAGGTGCAGGAAACATCATTAACGAACCATTGCTTCACAGGGATAACATTATTCTGCCACCACTTTAAGTTAGAAGTAATGAAGCAGTTCGCTAAGGCCTTGGACAGAGATCGCAATTGCTTCAAATAGATTTGTAGATCGTTCCCTGGTCTAAGTATGGACAAACCGAAAGCTGCAATCTTTGATGATCCTCAAATTCGTAAGTTTATCAAGAATTCTAATTTCACAAAATGTATGAATGGTATTGAAGTTTCTGCATGATGCAGTTATTTCAGGTGTCAAGAACGCCTAAGTTCCAAAATTTTCGGAGTTCAAACGTAAATGACCACATTATGAATGTATAAAATCACTGATCTGTCACTGATTTCATTACTCAGAACGATAGGCTATTCTAATCTTGTACTCCAAACACTGTTTTTTCGAGTACACTAACATTGTCGAATTACTTCTTGTTGTACGTTGCATCAAATATGATAAGCATACTGATTTTATCAAACTTCAAACCTGCAACTGATTCAAAGGAAACTGCTGGTCAGACAACAGTTATTGTATTAACAATAGTAGAACACTTTAGCAACTAAGTTTCCGGAAAACTGTTGTAAAATTGGTATTACGTCTCAGCAGAGTAACGTCTAGGAAACATTATCTTAGCAGACAATCGAGGACTTAAGTTTACTGTATATCAATGAATAATAAACATATACAAAATAAGTATTTTTTTTTTCTAATATTATTGAAATACTCAAAACATTTATTACAAACAATATACTATACATGGTTTCGTAGAATCTTATGGTAGGTTCTATAGTTTATTACCTGTGGAAAATACTGTATATATTTTCCAGAAATACAGTAGTTATATATAAATAGATAGCCATACTGTATTTAATAATATTTATGTCATAGAAAACGGGAAGCTGCGCCTGCGCAGAAGGACAGTCGTAATTGTTTGTTTGAATTGAGAGTAACAGACATAAGTAATGGGAAGAATTTTTCGTGCTCTAGAGGTTAAAATTGGGCTGACACCTCTCAAATAGGAACCTAAATTGTTGGATGTGCATTCCTGTATAATTTGAGTATCAGGCGACAGGACAGGACAACTCGAGGAGCCTCAGATAAGCTGTCTAATTTATGTTTAAATTCCGGCCAGTAAATTTTTCATAAATGTAGGCAAAAGGGAAGGTCCTGTACATGACACATTAATCTCCAGTCAAATTGGTGAGTGATATAAAGATATTTTCCTTCTGTTATGTAAATGTGTGTATATATAATCCTTTTTTAATTATAAAATACAGTCCACAAATTTATATATTTACAAGCATTTCTGGTGATGTATTTTTAATTTATAATTAATGGGTCCAGAGCAACTTGTGGATATGACAGTGTTAGGTATCGAAGGGGGACATTTTTTGCGACCTAGCTGTCCCAAATTCCTACTTGTCTAACTGATAAATTATAATTATCTTTGTTCATTTACTGTTATGTACATAATGATACATTCAGATCAATATAATTTTCCACATTCAATTTGCCTGTTGGTCCTTCTTGAACCGGAGGTAATTAGTGAAGTCATTAATTGGTTAATTACTTAATAATTATATGTGAAATAACAGAAGGAGGTGGATGTTAAGTTCACAAATTTACTTAATGTGTAGTGGATTATAATTATTACAATATTAATTTGATAGACAATTCTGGCCAAGATTTATATCAGTGTATGTGTAATTGATAAGCCAAGTGTAACTAATATTAATGTGTATAATATTAATTTTGCTATGCCAAATTCTGGCAAGGATTTATTAATTTGTATAATATTAATTTTAATAAGCCAAGGCTGGCTAAAGGTTTCTATTAATGTACATTTAAAATTTATATAATTTTCTTACATGTAATTGCTAAGCTCAAGTAGCTAGGATTTACTCAAAGGTAAGTTGTGCTATTTACCTTTATAAAGTGCATAATTTAGTACATAATCAGTGTTATTAAGTTGAATTTAATACATTACATCATGGCTGAAAATGAGGAAATTAATATAGAAGACAAACATATGAACATAAGAACATAAGAACGAAGGAACACTGCAGAAGGCCTACTGGCCCATGCGAGGCAGGTCCAAGTCTCCTACCGGCTTAAGCCAATGCACCCAACCTAGTCAGGTCAGGTCACATTGACTTAAGGGAGGAACACGGCAACCGACCTGGTAGCACAAGCTATCAGGTCTAACTCACACCCACCCACATCCACTCATGTATTTATCCAACCTATTTTTAAAGCTACACAACGTTCTGGCCTCTATAACGGTACTTGGGAGTTTGTTCCACTCATCCACAACTCTATTACCAAACCAGTACTTTCCTATATCCTTCCTGAATCTGAATTTTTCCAACTTAAAACCATTGCTGCGAGTCCTGTCTAGGCTAGATATTTTCAGCACACTATTTACATCCCCTTTATTTATTCCTGTCTTCCATTTATACACCTCAATCATATCCCCCCTAATTCTACGTCTTTCTAGAGAGTGCAGATTCAGGGCCCTTAGTCTATCCTCATAGGGAAGGTTTCTGATACATGGGATCAACTTTGTCATCCTCCTTTGTACATTTTCCAGAGAATTTATATCCATTCTGTAATAAGGTGACCAAAACTGTGCAGCATAATCTAAATGAGGCCTAACCAAGGATGTATAGAGTTGAAGAACAACCTGAGGACTCCTATTATTTATGCTTCTTGATATGAAGCCAAGGATTCTATTAGCTTTATTGCGAACACTTATGCACTGTTGTCTTGGTTTCAGATTACTGCTAACCAGAACTCCTAAATCTTTTTCGCAATCCGTAATATTAAGATCTACATTATTTAGTTTATATGTGGCATGATTATTGTCCTGTCCAACATTTAGAACTTTGCATTTGTCTATATTAAACTGCATCTGCCACTTCTCCGACCACTGCATCAGTCTATTCAAATCTTCCTGGAGTGCTCGAATGTCCTCGTCAGAATGAATTCGACGGCCTATTTTGGTGTCATCGGCAAACTTGCCGATGTCGCTCTTTATGCCCTCATCTATGTCGTTCATGTAGATTGTGAACAGCAGGGGGCCCAACACTGACCCCTGTGGAACACCGCTCGTGACACTTCCCCACTCTGATTTCTCCCCATTTATGCAAACTCTCTGCTGCCTATTTGTCAACCATGCCTCTATCCAGGAAAAAATTTCTCCTCCTATTCCATGTGCTTTAATTTTCCTCAATAGTCTCTGATGTGGGACCCTGTCAAAAGCCTTACTGAAGTCCATATACACAATATCATATTCATTACCATGATCTACCTCCTCAAATACCTTAGTGAAAAAAGTTAATAAATTCGTAAGGCAGGAACGCCCCTTTGTAAAACCATGCTGAGATTCGTTGATTAATTTATGCTTTTCAAGGTGGCTACGAACTGCCTCGGCAATTATTGATTCCATAAATTTTCCCACTATGGAGGTTAGGCTTATTGGTCTATAGTTCGAAGCTAAGGACCTGTCACCTGTTTTGAAAATAGGTATCACATTTGCCATTTTCCACTTATCTGGCACCATGCCAGTTTGTAGTGATATGTTGAAAAGATTAGCCAAAGGTGTGCTAAGCTCCTCTTTACATTCCTTTAGAACCCTTGCATACAGTTCATCAGGGCCTGGGGATTTGTTAGGTTTTAATTTATCTATTTGCCTAAGGACCATGTCACTTGTGACCCTAATAGTACACAGTTTATTATCGTCCTGTTCTACATAATTTATCATTACTGGAATATCGCTGGTATCCTCCTGTGTAAAAACTGAGAGGAAGTATGTGTTAAAAATTCTACACATTTCCTTATCACTGTCAGTGAGCTGACCCGAGGAACTTTTGAGTGGGCCTATCTTGTCCCTGATCTTACTTCTGTATACCTGCAAGAATCCTTTTGGGTTAGTCTTCGATTCTCTTGCAACTTTAACCTCATAATCTCTTTTTGCTTTTCTAATTCCCTTTTTTATTTCTCTCTTTAACTGAATATATCGATTTCTCAATTGCCCCTCTCCTCTTTTGATTTGCCTATATATGCCTCTCTTTTGACCAATCAGATATTTTAATCTATTGTTCATCCATTTAGGATCATTTTTGTTTGATCTGATTTCCCTATTTGGAACATAATTTGACTGAGCAGCTAGAACTATGCCCTGGAAAGCATCATATCGGCAACCATCACCACCTACCTGACCCTTAGTCAGGTCATTCCAGTTCAGCCCACCTAAGTAATTTTTCAGTCCTATGAAATCAGCCAAGCGAAAGTCAGGGACGGAGACTTGATTGCCATTATTAGGGGAATTCCATGATATATTAAAACTGAGTGATTTGTGATCACTTTCCCCAAGCTCATCATTAACCTCAAGATTATTAATTAGTGTTTCCCTACTGGCAAGAACCAAGTCAAGGAGGTTATTTCCCCTAGTTGGCTCTGTCACAAACTGTTTTAAAAAAACAATCCTGGATCGTATCAAGAAAGTCACCTGACTCTAAATTTCCTGTCAAATTGCTCCAGTCAATCTGTCTATAGTTGAAATCTCCCATTAGCACAACATTTTCGTATGTAGATGCCTTACGAATTTCGTCCCATAGAAGTTTACTGCACTCCCTATCAAGATTTGGGGCCCTGTAAATCACACCCAAAATTAGTTTTTCTCGGCCCTCGAGAAGCTGTAACCAAACAGATTCAGTGGCTGACGCTTCTAATTTAATATCTTGTCTAACACAACAATTTAAATTGTCTCTGACATACATCGCTACTCCACCACCTTTCCTGTTGACCCTGTCAGTGTGGAATAATTTATAGCCTTGTATGTGACATTCAGAGGGCATCTCTCTATCTTTCAGATTGAGCCAGGTCTCTGTTATAGCAATAATATCTATGTCTCCTGCACTTGCAATTAATCTTAGCTCATCTATCTTATTTCTTACACTCTTGCTATTAGTATAGTAAACCTTAAGGGAGCTAGTCCCTTGCTGCCCTCTGCTGTCCCCCTTTGTTTGCTGAACTGATCTATTGTCTTTATTTATAACTTCATGCTGAATGCCTTTTATACATTTACTGTTTCCAACCCAAGTGTTGCAACCTGCTTGTTTCCCACACACACCCATACCTCTATCTTCCATCAGTTTAAAATCATAGGCATTTCACCAATGGCCTTCTCAATCGAGTCTGCAAGTGCTACCACCCCAGCCCCAGAGAGATGTACCCCATCCCTTGCATACATATCATGTTTGCCATAAAAGTTGTTCCAGTTGTCAATGAATGGGATTGCATGTTCCTTGCAGTATCTGTCTAGCCAGCAATTTACACCAATTGCCCTAGACAACCATTCATTTCCTACTCCCCTTCTAGGCAAGATGCTACATATGATTGGATATGGAATACAGAGCAAAAAAAGCATCACTGCAAGCTAGAAAAAGGCATGTAACAAAAACATACAATGAATGTTTGAAATTAATGAATTAAGAAACTGTGAATACTGATGATTTAAAATTGTATTTAGATGCTTTAGGTAATAGATATGATTCATACAAATTATATTACAACAAATATGAAGGAGATTTGTTAGTAAACTGTGTAGATGAGACTGAAGTAGATCTTATGATTAATCAGTATCATGAATTAGAGGAAAAGATTCTTTCTTGAAAAAGTCAGGCCTGAATAAATTAAAATGTGTAAACCAGGCAATTAATCAGTCTGCTCCAACAAATAAGATGTCTTTGCCAAAACTCCCAGAATTATGTTTACCTATATTTAATCCTGGAAAAAAACTAGGAGGAGTTTTGGTCAATTTTTAAAGCAGCTGAGCATGATATGAGTGATCTAGCCTGTGCAACTAAATTATTTTACCTCAAAGGACAGGTAAGAGGAGATGCTCACATACTCATACAAGCCTTTCCCAATGTAGATGACTCTTACAAGGAAGCAGTTGACTTGTTGAAAGTCACTTATGGTAATATAGAACAAAGTAGGTTGGATCTAGTGAATATCATTGTTAATTTAAAATGTCCAGATCACACTTACAAAGGTTTACAGCAGTTTAGAGTTAAATTGGAGAGCACTCTCAAAACTTTAAGTAATAAATATAATCTGAAGGAATCAGACTGGTTATTGAGTGCCATGGTACAGAATAAATTAAGCTATAAAGCACTTGAATGGCTCTCAAACAAATATCACAAGGGTTATTTTGGTCTGGAGGAAATAAGACTAGGTCTACAAGAATTAATTGTGCAGTTGCAGACCAGCCAACTAACTCAATTTAAAGATGCAACACATAATAACTCTGAGGTATTCGTCAAGTTTCACAAAGGGAAAAATTATCCCAATGGTAATAATCAAAATTCATTTCCTAAAAATAGTTGCATAGGTGCGTATCAAGTAGCAAGAATCAGAAATAATGATTCTCCACAAGGTAAGAAAAATAAGTACCCTCCTAAGAGTAGCCCAGTTAATAAGAAACCAGTCAGAGAAAAGAGAGATTGTCTTTTCTGCAAGGGCACTCATTTTTCTAAGAATTGCAATGCATACAATTCATGGAATGATAAAGTTGAAAGATTGGAGGAACTTGACAGATGTATCAGATGTTGAGGTAATCACAATGTAAAGGACTGTCATGCCAAATTAAACTTCTGTTATCAATGTCACAAAGGAAGACACCATATAGTCATGTGTAAAGGTCTCTGTGATAATGTTGATAATGATAATGTTGACAATCCTGACACAACAGTGGCTAATGTAAAAATTGCTGCTAATGTTAATAATGATGGTTTTGCTGAAGTAGCCTTACCTGTGTTACAGGTAAAAATTGATGATAAAAGGTATAAATCAAAAAATGTAAATGCATTATTGGACCAGGGATCCCGGCGTACTTTCATAAAACGTAAATGTCTTGATGGTATGAAAGTACAGATGGGAAATCCCACAACTTTAAAATTATCTGTTTTTCTCTCGGATAAAAGGACTCAATTGTATGACACTGTTTATGTAACTGTCAGGTTGGGCAATGAGAAAAAACGTGTTAATGCAGTAATTGTAGATAGATTTCCAGAGAAAATGTCTACAGTAGGGCTTAGTAAAGCTACAGAAAGACTTTCACATAATGTAAATTTAACACCTTCTGGGGTAAGTGGTGATTCTGTAGGCCCAATAAATATTTTGATAGGTAGTGACTATGCCTTCTTTTTAAAGGGTGTGGTAAAGAAATGTGGTGTCACCCTTTTGAAGACTGCAGGAGGCCATGTAATGTATGGTAGGATTCCTCGTAGTAATAATTCATGACTAGAAGAAACTACAAATAACATAACTGTGAGTCTTACTCATGAAATCTTACCCCAGTATAATTCTTTCATAGAGGATGGTGTTGAGCCAGTTCATAAATTGTGGGAATTAGACAGCATTGGAATAAATGTAAATGAAGAAAGTCCAGATGATTCTTTTACTCAGGAGCAATACCTGAGAGATGTAAAATTTTAATCTGGACAATACTGGGTGCGACTTCCGTGGAGACTGAACCATCCAGAATTGCCCAATAATTACAGAATGGCATATGGACAGTTAAAGGCTCAGCTCCGCGAACTGAGTAAGACACCAGAATTGTTAACTGCCTATAATGATATAATTGCTGAACAATTAATTAATAAATTTATAGAATAGGTTCCTCCTGAGCAAGCCAAAATTTATGGTCACTTTTTGCCACATCACAGAGTGAAGAAGGATTCTAAGACCACTCCTTTGAGGATTGTGTTTAATTGTAGTGCCAGGAGTAGCAAAAATGTACCCAATTTATATGACTGTTTGATGACAGGTCCGTCGTTGACGGAAAAATTAGGAGATATCTTATTAAATTTCAGAGTGAAGCATTATGCCTTTACGGCTGACATAAGTAAAGCTTTCCTAAAAGTGGGTTTACAAGAGGCTGACCGGGATTGTACCTGCTTCTTATGGCCTGAGAATCCTTGTGACCCACTTAGCCCTCTGAAAACCTTTCGCTTTAGGAGTGTATTATTTGGTGCTACATCCAGTCCGTTCCTACTTCAAGCGACGATAAATGCACACCTTAAACGTATGGGAAGTCCATTGAGTAAAGTAATGAGTAAACAATTTTATGTGGACAATTTCCTGGGTGTGATGTCAACTGAAGAGGAACTGTTAATGACTTATGGAGAGGCTAATAAAATAAAGCAAAGTGCAAATATGCCTCTGAGGGAATGGAATAGTAATTCATCCAAATTAAAGGACAAAATAAGTAAATTTACCCTGGAGATGAAGAGCAAAAATGTAGTAATGTATTAGGATTAACTTGGGACACTGAGAGAGATTTGTTAATGTTAAAACCTAATAATTACAGTATGCCCAATAAATTAACTAAGAGAGTTTTGCTTGCTGAAGTTTCCAAATGTTTTGATCCACTATTTTTAGTGTCACCCCTTACTATAAGAGGGAAATTATTAATACAGGAAGCATGGAAACTTAAATGTGCTGGGATGAAATTCTACCTGAGGAATTCATTAACAGGTGGGATGAATTGATTGGTGATTATGAGAAAATTCCAATGTTGGAGTTCCCACGCCAGGTGGCCAATCCAAATGGGAAAAATGAACTCCACATCTTTTGTGATGCTTCAAAATTGGCATATGGATCAGTTGCTTACCTTCAATGTAATAGTGTTATTTCTCTTGTTACGTCTAAGGCTAAAGTGTCTCCAATTAAATCATGTACCTTACCTCATTTGGAATTAACAGCCATTTATATAGGTGTCAAATTAGCTAATTATATAAGAAATAAGTTGCAGGAGATAAATATTAGCAACACTGTAATTTGGTCTGATAATGAGGTATCCTTAAAATGGATTAGTAATGGAAACAGTAAAATTGTGTACATACAAAACAGAGTCGTTGAAATTAATCAGATGCAAGAGAAGTATAATAGTTTGGGTCAGCATGTGTTAACATTTAATCATATACCTGGTGAGGAGAATCCAGCTGATTTCTTGTCTCAAGGTTTACCTTATGCTAAATTTGTAAATGCTGTATCATGGTTTAAAGGACCGAGCTGGTTGGTAATAAAGCTAATTGGCCTGTACAAAAGGCATATATTGCTCCTGTTGAAATTACTGTGACCACCGCTCCAATAGTTTGTCCTTCCTTAACCATTGATATAAATAGGTATTCTTCTTTACCCAAACTAATCAATGTAACTAAATTGGTGTTTAAATTTCTAAACAAGATGAATATTTCATATAAGTTTTCACATCCTCTTGAATATTGGATAAAGAGGGTACAGGAGGAAATCTATGGAAATGAGATTAAATTGATGATGGAAAGAAAAATTGTGAAAGGTTCCATAATAGAGAAATTGGGGCTGTATTTAGAGAACAATGTAATTAGGTGCAGAGGTAGGTTACAAAATGCTGAATTGGGTGATTATGCTAAACACCCTATCTTACTGCCCAAAACTCATCATCTAACAAATTTAATTCTTCTAAATGCCCATAAAAATGTAATGCATGGTGGGGTACAAGATACCTTAAATTGTATTAGGGAAACTTTCTGGATTCCACAAGGACGGCAAAGTGTGAAAAGGGTGATTAAATCTTGTGTAATATGTCGCCGTGTGGATGCCAGGTCCCCCACCATTGCCAAATGAGCAATTTGAGTCATTTAGCAACGAACTCCACCTGGCCGCAGTGTGGAAAATACTGTATATATTTTCCAGAAATACAGTAGTTATATGTAAATAGATAGCCATACTGTATTTAATAATATTTACGTCATACATTAATGAAAAAAATATATCTTTAAACGTATAAGAGAAAATTTTAGAAACGAGTTAATTTTAAATGAGTTCTTGCTAACTGACCAGTTTTACATATTCAGCACGACATATATATATATATATATATATATATATATATATATATATATATATATATATATATATATATATATATATATATATATATATATATATATATATATATATATATATATATATATATTATATATATATATATATATATATATATATATATATATATATATATATATATATATATATATATATATATATGTATACATGTATATATATATATATATATATATGCAAAACAACCACTCTGAAAGAATAGAGAAATTCCAAGCGCTTTCGTGACTACTCACATTATCAAGGAACTATGAAAGTAAAGCATCCAAGGAAGCTATATAAGGGGTCTGGCCGGCACCTCACTATCAGATCCCACAACGGTTTAAACACCTGACGCGCGCCGACCCAACTTGGACAGGTCCTTGGCACAACCCACCCCACAAACCACTCTACCCAAGAAATAAGAAATTTTAAAGATTATTTGTCCCGTGTATTATTAAATTCTTCCCAACATATTTTTAGTTGAATAAGGCTGGTTGTCCCTTTTTGGATTGTAAAAAGTATTTCTAGCAACTTTAAAAGATTTATCAATTACATTTCTTGGGTATTTTAAATCATTAATTTGTAGTCCTGAGTTCATAGATG